>NC_058130.1:771249071-771264720 GCF_016433145.1 Gracilinanus agilis | reverse complement strand
CCATGAAGAAGAGTGAGGAGAACAACTCTCTTGCCTTCATTGCGGTCCTTAAGGCCAACAAACACCAGATCAATTAGGTGGTAAAGAATCTGTATGACATCAAGGAAGCCAAAGTCAACCCACTGATTGGGCCTAATGGAGAGAAGAAGGATTCTGTTTGGCTTCCTCCAGACTGTTAGTGCTTTGGATGTTGCCAACAAAACTGGAAGCATCTACATTTCACCCAGCTATCATGTTCCACCTACAATAAAAAGTTTTCCAGTTTAAAAATAAAACAAAAAACTCTGTGTGTGTGTGTGTGTGTGTGTGTGTGTGTGTGTGTGTGTGTGTGTGTGTGTGTGTGTGAGAGAGAGAGAGAGAGAGAGAGAGAGAGAGAGAGAGAGAGAGAGATGCATATCAGCATCAGTGTAGTCTATGTATCTGAGACTAAAAATAGGACACATCCTAGAATTTGTCAGCAAGTCCAAGAAGTATCACTCTGAGAAAACTGGAACCAAATGGGAACTTTCCTCCAAAGTCAATTCATCTAAGAGATCAACATGAGAGTTAATGAGTTAATGTTTTTTTTTTTAACCCTTACCTTTTGTCTTAGAATCAATACTGTGTGCTGGTTCTAAGGCAGGGCAGCAGTAAGGCTGGGAAATGGGGGTTAAGTGACTTGCCCAGGATCACACAGCTGGGAAGTGTCTGAGGTCAGATTTGAACCCAGGACTTCTTATCTCTAGGTCTGGCTCTCTATCCACTGAGTCTGTCCCCATTAGCATGTTCTTTTGAGAGGGTTTTGAGAGGCTATATCAGATTCTGTATGGAATAGCCTAAGGAACTATCCAACTTCTTTTACTCCAATTCAAGTTTCACCCAGCAACCTGTCAATGATCACTTCAGGCTTCCAGGTCCCTTGATCCTAGAATGCTGCTGTTTCTGTGACAGCCGCCCCTGTAGCCAGTCCCCAGGAGTGGACTACATAGCCAGCTTGAACTGACTGAATAGATTGCTAACAGTGTGAGTGTCTGTATCTCAGAAACTGACAAAAGCTCCAAATCAGAGCCTGATTATTGTTTTGTTGGTTTGTCTAGATTTGAAGAAAGTGATGGGGAAAAAATATTAATAATGCAAATTAAACTTAAAAGTATGACCTGCATACATTTTTCTTCAGAGTTGGTTGTCTAGTACTTACCAGCACAGAGGCAGGTGAATAGAATGCCAGGTTCAAATCTGGCCTCAAACACTTCCTAACTGTGTGACCCTCGATGAGTCACTTAGTCCCAGTTGCTTAGTTAGTTCTTACTGATCTTTTGCCTTGGAATTGATATTGATTCTAAGATTGGAAGGTCAGGACCATTAAACACTCTCTCTCTCTCTCTCTCTCTCTCTCTCTCTCTCTCTCTCTCTCTCTTATTAGCATATCACTGACAATAGGACACTGCTTTGGTATCTGGGAAGGGATATTCAAGATCTTACAAGATCTGTCCAGACCTCTCAAGATCCTAAAAGAAAGGAAACACAAAGAGGCAGCCCATTCGAGATACAGACTTGCCTTAGAAAACCATAGTTCTGGGCTTACAATCTGATTGGGGATGGAAGGGAGCAGGAAATCCTCTTCAATTCTCAGAGAGCTGGCTTTACCTTTCAAGACCTCCAGGAGGAAAATTCAGATGGAATGGGAACTGGCCATTTAGCCTGGCCACAACATCCCATCTCAGCAGCCAATTAAAAGACCTCATCCAGGGGGCAGCTGGGTAGCTCAGTGGATTGAGAACCAGGCCTAGAGACAGGAGGTCCTAGGTTCAAATCTGACCTCAGACACTTCCCAGCTGTGTGACCCTGGGCAAGTCACTCTACCCCCATTGCCTACCCTTACCACTCTTCAGCCTTGGAGCCAATACACAATATTGACTCCCAGAAGGAAAGTAAAGGTTTAAAAGCAAACAAACAAATGAATAAAATAAAAGACCTCATCCAATATAGAATAGCTTTTTGGGAGTGGGGACAGAAAAGAAACAAGGGAAATTTCAGGTGATGTAGAAATCCACAAAACCTTTTTTTTTAAAAGAAATTTTTTTGTAATTCTAAAAAGAGTTCTCATAATTGACAGGAAGTAGTCATAGGACATATGTGTTGACTCTAAGGCTGAGGGAATAGAAAAAATATCCCCCCCCCTCCATATTCCCAATGGGGTGCTACAATATTAATTGAAACTCTCTAATTTGATGTTATAAAGGATAGACTATTGTTGCGGATGTACCTTATAATTGAAATTAGAATTGGGCAAGAAAATGAATCCTTACTTGGCAATTTTTAGTCACAGAGGGCATTTTTCTGATTAATTAGTATAAAGGAGGTTTTTAATTATAATGAATAAGTGGGCCAGCTTGCATGATAGAAGTAGCATAAAAATATCCTTCAGAAACCAAATTATTAGACAGACAAGGAGGTGGACTGGTTTTGTAATGGGAGCAGAGATAACAGTGAATAGCTCAAGGTTTGTGCTGGTCCCCAGGGGATATTCAAACACCTAGAGTATGGATAAATCCTAGAAGGAAGGTTTATGGAAGGCCATAGCCAAAAATTCCATGAGATGACAAATCATGAATTGGTTCCAATGTACATGGTTGGAGAGAGTCACCATATTAGTGAGGGCCTTTGAAGCACCAACATAAATAACTGGGTTATTGAGAACAATGGGCCCAATATCTATAAGGGCAAGATGAAGTGAAAAAGGTGTGCTGGATCCAGTCATCAAAGAGAACCCGTGTTTCAATTTTACCTCTGCTACTTACTGCTTGTGTCACCTCAGAGAAACAACTTCTCTGGGCTTCAGTTTCCAAAAAATGATGGAGCAGCAGGTCATAGTTTGCCCATCACTGCTCTAGAGGATTTCTAAGTTCCCTCCTCATTCAAGCACTATCTTCTGAATGAAACTTTTCCTGATTCCTGCCAATTGCTAGTGCTCCGCTTCCCCTGTATTTAAACCAATTTATCAAAAGCCAGTTAATGAAACAAAGGCTGCACTTGGAGTCAGGAAAACCTGAGTTTGAATCCTGGCTCAGATACTAGCCGGGTGACCCTGAGCAAGACAATCTTTTTTTCAACCTCAGTTTCCTCATCTGTATAAAAGAGATAATAAGAGCACCTGCCCTGCAGAGTTATGAGAAATAAATGAAATAGGGACAGGTAAGTGGAGCCAGGCCTGGAGATGGGAAGTCCTGAGTTAAAAGCAAGCATTTCGGGGGCAGCTGGGTAGCTCAGTGGATTGAGAGTCAGGCCTAGAGATGGGAGGTCCTGGGTTCAAATGTGACCTCAGACATTTCCCAGCTGTGTGACCCTGGGCAAGTCACTTGACCCCCATTGCCCACCGTTACCACTCTTCCACCTATAAGTCAATACACAGAAGTTAAGGGTTTAAAATAAAATTTAAAAAAAAAAGCATACATTTCATAGTTGTGTGGCCCTGGGCAAGTCACTTTCCCCCAATTGCCTAGTCCTTACTATTCTTCTGTCTTGGAACAGATACTTAGTATTAATACTAAGATTGAATATAAGGGTTTTTAAAAACTATATCAAATGAGATTTTTGAAAAGAATTTTCCAATATTTAAAGTATCCTAAACATCTGAGCTATTATTTGTGTTGATTCTTTGTTTTTAGATATGTATTGTAGCTATGTAGCTAAATATATAGTATATCAAATATATATTTATATATCTCATATATAAATATAGCATATAATTAAAATATAATATATGATAGAATGATTATATAATATAGAATTAAATATAATATAGAATGTTTTATATAATACACATTAGATATATAGCATATATGTATGCTATATATCAGTATATGTTCTTGCCTCCCCCATTAGAATGTTTGCTTCTGGCCATTAGGGATTGCTTCATTCTTTGTGCTTTCATCCCGGTGACCAGCTTAATGTCTGGCACATAGTAAGCACTTAATCAGTATTTGTTGTTGGATACTAAGTAATAGATAACTAGGCATTAGGCATGGAAAACTTCTGACATAATAGAGTATAGAGAGCAGGCTGTTTAAATCCTGGCAGGAATATGGAACAAAAATTTAGATTCAATTAATGAATTCTTGGGGGCAGCTGGGTGGCTCAGTGGATTGAGAGCCAGGCCTAGAGCCGGGAGGTTCTGGGTTCAAATCTGGCCTCAGACACTTCCCAGCTGGGTGACCCTGGGCAAGTCACTTGACCCCCCATTGCCTACCCTTACCACTCTTCTGCCTTGGAGCCAATACACAGTATTGATTCCAAGAGGGAAGGTAAAGGTTTAACAAAAATAATTAATTCTTGGGGCAGCTGGGTAGCTCAGTGGAGTGAGAGTCAGGCCTAGAGACAGGAGGTCCTAGGTTTAAACCTGGCCTCAGCCACTTCCCAGCTGTGTGACCCTGGGCAAGTCACTTGACCCCCATTGCCCACCCTTACCAGTCTTCCACCTATGAGACAATACACCGAAGTACAAGGGTTTAAAAAAAAACTTTAAAAAAAATAATAATTAATTCTTCAATACCATCAATATGTATCCTATTGATTACACATCTACCCTAGTCATTCTTATTGATTCACTAATGTAATTACATTTTGTTTATAAGTAAATTCTGTTTTTTTTTAAATCCTTAACTTATGTGTATTGGCTCCTTGGAGAAAGAGTGTTAAGGGTGGGCAATGGGGGTCAAGTGACTTGCCCAGGGTCACACAGCTGGAAAGTATCTGAGGCTGGATTTGTGTATAAGTAAATTGTTGATCTTTGACTTCTGTGTATAAACAAAGAAATAGTAAAATGAATTCCAGTATCTCATTGTTCCATAAGATGGCCAGACAATTGTAAGGTAAAAGAGAACTGGCCCATCTCAGTGGACAGTGAAGAATTTAATTATTCCAGAGATGTGGGGTTTCATTAATTTAAGTGCTTCTTCAATTGCCATAGACCAAGACCCCATTGTGACTTAGTAGAGGGATTTCAAGAGATGCTAGAGAGAAGTTCATTTCCTATGGCCATTTTGGATATGAGTCTCTCCAAGCTTAGCTAGGCTGGTCCTGAGAAGGACAAAGTCCATTCCAACCCTTTCTAGATCTGTGGAAACTGCCCTCCAATGCTTTGCTCTGCTGGTGTCACCTTCAAGATTCCATTGCAACAACCACCATATCAGGATGAGGTACCAGAGGACAGCTTCAGTGGAGGAAGGACAATAACACTAGTTTCCATTCATGAGAAATATTGGATTAAAAGTTCTTGCCATAAATATCTCCTTTGGTCCTCAGAAGGATCCTGAGATGTAGACAGTGCAAGTATTATTGTCTCTCATTTTTAAGGGAAGTCGGAAAGATCAAGAAACTTGCTTAGGGGGGCAGCTGGGTAGTTCAGTGGATTGAGAGACAGGAGGTCCTGGGTTCAAATCTGGCCTCAGACACTTCCCAGCTGTATGACCCTGGGCAAGTCACTTGACCCCCATTGCCTACCCTTATCACTCTTCTGCCTTGGAGCCAATACACAGTATCGACTCCAAGACAGAAGGTGAGGGTTTAAAAAAAAAAAGAAAAAAGAAAAAGAAACTTGCTTAGAAGACTGGAGCTAGAAAAGGATAGCAGTGGAATTCAAATAAAATCTTCTGGTCCTAAATTTAATTTTCTAACTATACCAAAAAGTAATCAAATGAGATCAAGGATATAAAATGTTTTGCAAAACTTTAAAAGTGATGTATAATGGATATTATTATTAACAAACAATATTATTAAAATTTCTGATTGTTTATAATAATGATGATGATGATTCATTTGTAATGATGATGGTATTAGTAATTATTAGTGGAAGGAAGAGGTGAAATTCCTAGCTGGGATTTGTAAACTAACTTTAGAATTAGCCTGAACACCTTAAAAACTCAAACAGTTCAAACCCAGCCTCAGCCACTTCCCAGCTGTGTGACCCTGGGCAAGTCACTTGACCCCCATGGCCCACCCTTACCAATCTTCCACCTATGAGACAATACACCGAAGTACAAGAGTTTAAAAAAAAAAGAATTAAAAAAAAAAAACTCAAACAGTGATGATTGCACTACAATTTAATAGACATTTAAAAATAGCTAGCATCCTGAATTTCCCTAAGAGAGGTCTACACATTAAGTCCACATTCACCGTACCCTCTAGGACTTCTGTCTCTCAGTGCTCTCCCAGGCCATCACCACTCCTCCACCTTAGCTTCTCTCCCTTCCCAATCTTGACTCTAAAACCAGCTCAATCCCTCATCCCTTTATCCCCATTCATGAACTCTGGATCATCTCCATCATTTGCCTTCTCTGCTCCTACAGGTGCTGGAGGAAGGCCCTCTTGACTGATTCAACTGCTGAAATATATAATCTAATGGCATTGGGACCATCACGGCAGCAAGATAATATTTTTTACTTTTCCCAAACTGACTATTACACTCTCTAAAGATGCAATTACAAATCTTTTCTTTTTCTCCTCAATCATACAACTCCGCCCATTGTCTCCATCTTCTCCGAATCAGAGCCTATCCGTTACCAACAAAACAGAGGCCACCTACAACGAGCTCCTCTTCAGTTTTACACTGGGCTTGAGGTCTCTCTTCCCCGTGCCAATGCTAACCCCTATATATGTACCCCGACACTCATTCCTTCTCACTCTCTTTTCTTTTCTGGGGGTCTCATTTTGTACACCTATAAAATGATCCGGTTGAACTAGATTAATCAATCAATTTGTTAAGTGCTTACTCTGTGCAAGGCACTGTGCTAAGCACAAAAAGAGACATAGACAATCCCTGTTCTCAAGGAGCTTCCAGTCTAATGGAGGAGACAACATACAAACAAATGTACATAAAGCAAGTTACATACAGTAGAAATGGGAAACAATTAACAGAGAAAGTGCACTGGAATTAAGAGTGGTAGAGAGAGGGGCAGCTGGGTAGTTCAGTGGATTGAGAGTCAGGCCTAGAGATAGGAGGTCCTGGGTTCAAATCTGGCCTCAGACACTTCCCAGCTGTGGGACCCTGGGCAAGTCACTTGACCACCATTACCACTCTTCCAACTATGAGCCAATACACAGAAGTTAAGGGTTTAAAAAAAAAAGAGTGGTAGAGAAGGCTCTCAATATCAGAAGGGATTTTTGTTGCGACTTAAAGCCGAGGAAGTCAGTATGCAGAGCAGAGGAGAGAGAGGATTCCAGGCATGGAGGATAGCTCGAGAAATACGGAAACTAAATTCTAAGATTCCTTCCAGCAATAATTTCAGTAATAATGTTAACAATGGGATTGATAGAATTTCAGTACAGAAAAGATTTTCTTATCAGAATATAGACAGTCCTTCCAAGTATTCTCTATTGGGTACAGGCTATGTAAATATGTATATTTAGTTACATACAATATTCTCCAAATTATATTCCAATCTGTTGTTAATACAGTACTCAAACAGGCCATACTGAAAGTCCCTGAAGGCCTTCACTACTTCCAGTGAGGTGGAAGGGCAGCTGGTGAGGTTAGAAAATAGTCCGGAGTTGGATGTTAGTATGGTTCCCTCTGGTCAGCCCGCAGCAGCCACTCCTATTTCAGAGAAGCTGCCTTGGGCATACTGATGGAGTGGTTCAATGGAAATTAAATTTGACTTATAACATGAAAGCTAAGAAACAGTTTCTCTGAAGATAATCCATTTGTTGTTTTTCTACCATCAGATTAGACATCTATGTAAGGCACTTTGTAAATCCTACAGCCCTTCGCAAATACCAGCTGTTATCATGATCATTATTATTACCATGGTTTTAATCAAATGACAAATATTAGGTACTTAATGTGTTCCAAGCACTGGGCACCATGTCCTTGGGGGAAGGAGGGACTGGTGGAGAATACCAAGTTTAGATAAGGTGCCTGTCCCCAACGTGTACTGGCCGTGCCCAAAGCCTTCAGAGGTGTACTTCATTGAAGGGTCACCTTAAATGCAACCTCTTTCACAAAAACCATCCTTTTTTGGGTGTCTTCCCCATCTCTATCCCAAAATGTATGCTGTGCATTATCCTGGATGGCTGTCTGTATTTTCATATTAGCTTAGCTGAGAGACAAGACATTTATCCAGAATTCTAAGTCAGAACATTACATGGTAAATGCATTAGTAAGTTGCAAAGCAAAAAGATGCTACATTAGTCAGTCCAACGGACAACAGACCTTTATTAGCTTCTAATTTGTGCTGGTCACTGTGCTGACAATTTAATAGGGAAAGAAAACCACACAAAAGGAAACTGAAAAGGCAGTGGGGCAGCATGGCTTTATTACTGGGCTAGAGGGTAGAGTACCAAATTCCTCCCAATGCCTTCCTTTCTAGAGGGCAAAAACTAAGCCTTCAACTTATTCTACTCTGTACTTGCTGCTCTGCTTAGTTTCAACTCCATGAAACAAGATGCCCTATGCCAGGGTACCCCATGCTCTTCCTTTCCCTGCCCCCTTCCCTGTCTCCTTTTGTATGTTGTCTCTCCCAAATAAATTGTAAGCTCCTTGAGGGCAAGGACCATCTTTATTTTTATTAATTGTATCCCCAGCACTTAACACAGGGCCTGGCACGTAGTAAGTGCTTAATAAATTCTTATTAGATTGGATAAAGATACCACCCACCTTCCAATGGCACAGAGATATTGGAGAAGTTCCAGAGTAGTGCAGTCAGGGGAGAAATTAGAAAATATTTGAACTGAGCTCTCTCCTTAAATGGAGATTTGGAGTTCATGGCTCATCCTCCAAATGCAGAGAGGGGAAGAGGACATTAATGAGGTAGAGTAATACCAAGGCTGATGGAAATTTACAGAATAATGAGGTTTTTCCAGGAATAAGATTCCTGGGTCATGATGAAGAAGTAAGTCAGAGAAGTCCCAAAGTAGCATATCTCAATTAATACTATAACATGTCAAATAAGATTTCAGAAAGCATTCCCTTTTCCTTATTACCAGTACAGTAATAAGATCTTATGGCATATCTTAACAGTCAAGAATTCACTTGGACCTAGAGACAGGAGGTCCTAGGTTCAAATCTGACCTCAGACACTTCCCAGCTGTGTGACCCTGGGCAAGTCACTTGACCCCCATTGCCTACCCTTACCACTCTTCTGCCTTGGAGCCAATACACAGTATTGACTCCAAGATGAAAGGTAAGGGTTTAAAAAAAAAAAAGAGAATTCACTTGGACCAACTAGCAACATTAATGAGGTAAGAGGAGGATAAAGTAAACAAAGGATCAACTATGATAACATAGTTGATGTTATGTTTATGTTGTTATGTTATGATGTTATGATAATATAACAATAATGATAAACTACATGAATATAGAAACGATAATGTTGATGGTGATGGTGATGGTTATGGTGATAATGGTGACAGTGATGGTGATGATGGTGTAATAATTAAAATTGGGTGGCCAAATGTAAGTTAAAAATTTGGTTTGACAAAAATAATAATAGTTAAAAAAAGAATTGTTGTGGTCGCCATTTATAAAATTAACTTCTTAAGTCAAAATGTTGTTAGTAGCTCTTAATGATTTAATTTAAATATAGTAAAAGGGGGAAAATATATGAGGGAAGTAGAAAATATTTCCTAGCATACCACCCTAGAGCTCCTATTGGAAGAAATTCAGTGTGCTCCCCAACAAAGTTCCAATCTCCACGTGGAAGTCTGGTAGCCTCTTCAACAATGGTTTTATCAGCATAAGCCTCTTCCTTCAGCTCAAGTCACAATGCCCAAGCTATGCAGCAGAATGCTTCTTCAGCCTGAATCACCAATGCCAAATGTATCTTCATAAAGTGCCTCTCAGAATGAATCTCAGAAAAAGCCTCCTCTTTAGCTGAATTCCTCCTAAGATGCGCCCCTCAGGAGTCCTTGGGCTGGTTTTTTATAAGCAGTTTCTCCACATCACTTCCTATCTCTCTCCCACTTCACAGGAAACAATCACAGCCTCCCAATTTGCCTAGCATTGGGGGGGGGGGGGCAGTGCTTGTGGCCTTTTAAGGCAAGAACTTTCTTTGTTAGTGACTTACTTACTAAGTGTTAAGTAGGGGTACTTTAAGTTGTTGATTGATTAACTTAAAAGAGACAAAGGGAATAAAAATTCCCTTTCACATGGTGATGATAATGATAATGATAATGGTGATGATGATGATGATGATAATTATGGTGATGATGATGATAACAGCCAGCATTCATACAATACTTTAAAATTTGCAAAGGGTTTTGCAAATATCTTATTTGATTCTCATAACTATTTTAAGAACTGTGATTATCTGTTAAAAAATCTGTTCTGCATTAGAGTAAACTGAGGCAGACAGTGATGAAGTGGTTTATCTAGGGTCACATAGCTAGGATGTGTCTGAGGCCAAATAGAAACTCAAATCTTGCTGACTCCCAATCTAAAGCTTTCTCCTCTATACCACCCAGCTGCCTCTAAATATGGTAGATACTCTTTAGTCATATTTTTCAAATCTATTTCATCACTAGTGCCAAACAATAAACAGATGTCAAAAAGGGGAGGAGAAAATTGTAATGTTCATTACTCTCTAGCTCTCTCATGTCCTCCATAGCATGAAATACATGGCCTTCAGCACTTTTCAGTTCATCATGGAATTGGATTGGACACTCCAATTTCCAGAATTAGTTTTCGGGGGCAGAACTCACAGCCATGGTGCATTCTTTCTGAGAATATTTCAAAAAAAAATGTAGCTCTTTTCTCCATGTTTAAAGGATCCCCAACAGGTCCATGATTTCATGAGTACCATCCTTTTCTAGTTCACATCATGGCTCATTGTCCTAATTCCCACCCATGGCAATCCTGGTCCCTATCTTTCTATAAAGTCTTCCTTTAGAAGCCCTTCGATTCTCCTTTACTTCTTGTAGGCATGGCATAGCCAGCTATCCATTTGTCTCTAGAGCAGTGATGGGCAAACTTTTTAAAGATGGGGCCAAAGGAAAGGAAATGCTCCTCTGTCAGTGTTTCTTTTTTTTTTTTTTAATTTTTTTTAAACCCTTAACTTCTGTGCATTTGGCTCTTAGGTGGAAGAGTGGTAAGGGTGGGCAATGGGGGTCAAGTGACTTGCCCAGGGTCACACAGCTGGGAAGTGTCTGAGGCCAGATTTGAATCTAGGACCTCCTGTCTCTAGTCCTGACTCTCAATCCACTGAGCTGCCCAGCTGCCCCCTGTCAGTCTGTTTCTAAGGCAACTCTTTCGAAGTTTCACTGTATTGTATCCTATACATTATATTCCTCAGATTAGGAATAATCTAATTAGATAGAACATTTCAGGGGGCTGTATCTGGCCCTCAAGCCGTAGTTTGCCCATCACTGCTCTAGAGGATGGGGCAAACCTCTTCTCTGGCCATCCATTTTTAATATGATTGTTTTTCTACCAATTTATGAGCTACCTATGTGAATCAGTGAATAGAAAATTTACCTCAGTTTCCTCATCTGTAAAATGGGGATCACAATAGCATCATTCCCAAGGTGGTTGTGAAGCTGAAATGACACATGAAAAGCTCTTTGTAAAGCTTAATGTGCTATGTAAAGACTATCTATTATTAGACATGAAACACCATTTCCCTTCAGGCTACCTGAAATTGTAATTTTTTCTGAGTTCATGGTCCTCCATGAAAAAAAAAAAACTATTCAGTTCAATTCAGTAAACACTGATGAGTTCCTATTTCCAAGCCATAGTCTTCTGTCCTCAAGTTTACATTCTAAAAATGTAATAGGCAGCTGGTAGCACAGTGCACAGATCATTAAGCTTGGAATCAGGAAGATTAACCTTCTTGAATTCAAATCTGGCTTCACACTTGCTAGGCAAGTGACCCTACACAAGTCATTTAACTGATATTTGCCTCAGTTTCTTCATCTGTAAAATAAGGATTCTAATAGCACCTATTTCCCAGGGTTGTTATGAAGATCAAATGAGATAATAATTGTAAAGCACTTAGTAAGCACTCTATAAATGTTAGCTATTACTGTGATTATTGCTCTGGGCTTGGAGTCAGGAAGACTCGAGTTCCAATCTGGCCCTGGCCATTTCCTAGTTGTGTGATCCTCGGCAAGTTACTGAATCTCTGTTTGCTTCAGTTTCCTCAATTATAAAACTAGGATAAGGCAGCTAGGTGACTCCGTGGATAGAGACCCAGACCTGGAGATAGGAGGTCCTGGGTTCAGATTTGGCCTCAGGAAGTTCCTCGCTGGGTGACTCTGGACAAGTCACTTAACCCCAATTGCATAGCTCTTACCACTCTACTGTCTTGGAACCACTACTTAGTATCATTTGTAAAACAGAATAGTAAGCATTTTTAAAAAATAAAATAGGGACGATAATAGCACCCACCTTGAAGGATGTTTGTGAGAATTAAATGAGATAATATTTGTAAAGAACTTAACACAGTGTGCCTGACACATAGAAGGTGCATGATTAATGTTTGTTCCTTTCCTTTCACTAATAATAGTCACATTTATATAACACTAAAGGTTAGCAAAGTCCTTCATCTACTTTATCTGATCTAAGAAACACAACATTATATCATGATTTGTTAAATCCCAACAACCCTGTGAGGCAGGGAAATGCTAATGTAAATAAGAAGTAATTTAAAGATAACAGCCAGCTAGATGGCAAAATGGATAGAGCACCTGGAGTCAGGAGGACTCATCTTTCTGAGTTCAAATCTGGCCTCAGACACTTCCTAGCTGTGTGACCCTGGGCAAGTCACTTCACCACGCTGCCTATCCCTTCCTGCTCTTCTGCTTTGGAGCCAATACACAGTATTGATTCTAAGATGGAAGGTGAGGATTTAAAGAAGAAATTTTAAAAAGTGGGAGAGGCACTTCTATGAAAGTAGGTAGCTTGGGGTCATTGAAGCTGTTGAGCAATTTCCCAAAGGCAACATAACCTTCCCTCCTGTTCAGTTCTGTGGTCCCAGTTCACAGACCATTAATAGAACTTGTCCACAATATAAGTCCTGATGGCTTAGCTCAAGAGGTTCTTAGAAATATTAGCTCCTAAAAAGGGCATTCATCTTCTTCTTGACTGCTAGATAAACTAGGGAAATTTGAGAAATAAAAATGAGTAAGGGAGGGAAGGATTAGGATGTTCCAACTTCCAGTTAAATATACAACTTCCTTATTTTTGTGTTCTAAAAATTCATCTTTGAAATGTACATTCAGTAATAACAACTAGCTTAAAGAGGTCCCCTTGGAAACCTTAGGAAAAGGGAATGTGTCATTGGGGTGAAAAGGGGCTTCTTGGCTGTACATAAGGAAACTCATTTTGATTCCTTCTGCAACTAAGGGAAATATTTTTATTCCCCACTTCAGAGAAAGGAAATGAAGCCAAATTGCAATGAGAGCTTGCTTAGACTACTTTTGTTCCCCCAAGAAGATGCTCTCGTTGAAACTCCAAGACAAAGCTCACACAGATAATAAAGGTAGTAACAGAACACACGTCCCCTAGCTGTTTTTGTTCTAAAATTTATTGGGGAATTTGTTGCAGTTTCTAATATTAGTTCCATTTACTATTCTATTAGAGGATTGTGAGGGGTGTGTGTGTGTGTGTGTGTGTGTGTGTGTGTATACACACCAAGAAATGGCACTATCGTTCCATCCTTCATCTGCCTATCTACATATCTACCCACCGTTTTGTTCTTTCATTGCTCAGTCATTTTTCAGTCATAACCAACTCTTCATGACCCCATATGGGGATTTGGTGGGGCTTTTGTAGCAAAGATATTGGTGTGGTTCGCCATATCCTCCTCCAATTTCATTTGACAGATGAGGGATAAGAGGCAAATAGGGTTAAGCAACTTGCTCAGGGTCACACAGTTAATAAGTGTCCAAGGCTGGATTTGAATTCAGAAAGATGAAGTTTGTTTCTTTTTTCTTTAGAATATTTTTCCATGGTTACATGATTCATGATTCTTCTCCCTTCCTTCCCCTCTCCCTGAGCTGACAAGCAATCCTACTGGGTTATACATGTATCATTATTCAAAACTTATCATTCATATTTGCAGTAGAGTGATCTTTTAACATCAAAACCCTAATTGAATCCCCATCGAACTATGTGATCGATCATATGTTTTTCTTCTGCATTTGTACTCCCTCAGTTCTTTCTCTGGATGTTGATACCTTCTTTTTCATACATTCCTCTGTATTGTCCTGGGTTATTGCATTGCTACTAGTTCAGAAATCTATTACATTCAATTGTGCCATAATGTTATCAGTCTCTATGTATAAGGTTCTCCTGGTTCTGCTCCTTTCACTCTG
This sequence comes from Gracilinanus agilis, assembly GCF_016433145.1. Classification (NCBI taxonomy): domain Eukaryota; kingdom Metazoa; phylum Chordata; class Mammalia; order Didelphimorphia; family Didelphidae; genus Gracilinanus; species Gracilinanus agilis. Next base: position 771,250,434 of record NC_058130.1, on the reverse strand, counting down.
CATCAATTCCTGGAGATCGTTCCAGTTCACATGGAATTCCTCCAGTTCTTTATTCCTTTCAGCACAATAATATTCCATCACCAACAGATACCACAACTTGTTCAGCCATTCCCCAATTGATCGATATCCCCTCATTTTCCAATTTTTTGCCACCACTAAGAGTGCAGCTATGAATTTTTCCTTATTATCTCTTCAGGGTGCAAACCCCGCAGTGGCATGGCTGGGTCAAAGGGTAGGCAGTCTTTTAAAGCCTTTTGCACTGTGCAGGTGGAAAATTTGCAGCTACGTTCCTAGCATCCTTTTAAGTACGTTCTCATTTGACATACAGAGGCTTGGGAAATAAATTTGGCTGAGACCCACACTGCAGGGCTCTTTTTGGGCTTTGTTTTGGTTAAAGTGTGGTAGGTATGGGTCTCTGGCTCTGTGTTCTGCTCACTTTCCCTCTCATTTTTGTTATTATTAAATCCTTTAATTTAAAATATCAGGAGTATTTATTCATTTTTACTCCCACAGTGCATAGTTCCAAAATGCCCTCCAGAATGGTTGGAGCAATTCACAACTCTACCAGCAGTGTATTAGTGTCCCAATTTTGCCACATCTCCTTCAACATTTATCACTTTCCTTTGCTGCCATATTGGCCAATTTGTTAGGTATAAAGTGGTATCTTAGAGTTGTTTTAATTTGCATTTCTCTAATCAGGAGGGATTTAGAAGCACTTTTTCATGTGCTTATTGATGGTTTTGATTTCCTCATGTGAAAACTGTCTATTCATGTTCCTCAACTATTTGTCCATTGGGGGATGGATTGATTTTTTGTAGATTTGGCTTAATTCCTTATATATTTGAGAAATTAAACCTTGGTCAGAGTTTCATTATAAAAATATTCTCCTAGTTTGTTGCTTTCCTTCTAATTTTGGTTGCATTGGTTTTGTTTGTACAAAAAACTTTTTAATTTTATATAGTGAAAGTCATTCATTTTACATTTTACAATGTTCCCTGTCTCTTGCTTGGTCTTAAATTTCTTCCTTTCCCACAGATCTGACAGGTATACTATTCTATGTTTACCTAATTTATTTATGATTTCATTCTTTATACTTAAGTCATTTACCCGTTTTGAATTTATCTTGGTATAGGGCAGAAAGATGAGTTTTCCTGACTCTAAACCCAGCATTCTTTCCTTTCCTTCTTTCTTTATTTCTTTTTCTTCCCTCCCTCCTTCTTTCCTTCCCTCCTTCCTTCCTTCCCTCCTTCCTTCCCTTCTTCCTTTTTCTTTCTTTCTTTCTTTCTTTCTTTCTTTCTTTCTTTCTTTCTTTCTTTCTTTCTTTCTTTCTTTCTTTCTTTCTTTCTTTCTTTCTTTCTTTCTT
>NC_058130.1:771228986-771239591 GCF_016433145.1 Gracilinanus agilis | reverse complement strand
GATACTAAACAACCACACAAATGCAACTATCAATAATATGTAAATAAGTCTTGATTGATCACTCATGTTAAAACCAGTGGAAAGTGGGGTGAAGGGGAAAGTAAAAACAAGAATCATGTAACCATGGAAAATTTTTCTAAAAAAACAAAATATTAAAAAAAAAAAAAGATTCTTCTCCTTGAGTTCAAATCTTGCTTCATACACTTCCTAGCTATGTGACCTTGGGTAAATCATTTAACCCTGCTTACCTCAGTTTCTTCCTTTATAAAATGGGCTAGAGAAGGAAATGTCAAACCATTCTGGAATCTATCCAAATGGGGTCATTAGAGTCAGTTATGACAGAAAAAACAGTAATAATAACAATAAATATGAAGGGGAAGTGTAGAGAATAAGACTAGATTGCATGGGGTACTAAATGTCAAGCTTAGGAATTTCTAATGTAGTCTTTAAGAAATAAGTGGACACTTATTTGACCTCAGAATTTCCTAGCTATGTGACCCTGGGCAAGTCACTTAACCCCTACTTTCTAGCTCTTGCCACTCTTCCACCTTAGATCCAATACAATTGATTCTAATGCAGAAGGTAAGGGTATTTTTTAAAAAAGTAAGAGGACAAAGGGGTCACCTGGTAGTTCAGTGGTTAGAGCTCTAGCCCTAGAGTTAGGAGAATCTGGGTCAATATCTGGCTTCAGACACTTCCTAGTTGTGTAGCCCTGCCTGAGTCACACAACCTCGTTTGCTTAGTCCTTGCTGCTCTTCTGCATTGGAAAAAATAGGAGGGAAAGAGAATGAGAGGAAGGAGAATAAGGAAAGATAATGAGAGGGAGAAGGAGGAGGAGGAGGAGGAAGAGGAGAAGGAGAAATGAGAAGGGAAAGGAGATGGAAAAGAAGACAGGAGGAGAAAGACTGAAAATTTTGGAGGAAGGAATGAAATAGTTCTTGATCCTGCAGAACAGATAATGAAACATATCTATCTAGGTGGCCTAGTATGCTATATCTAGAGTCAGAAATGACTAAGTTCAAATTCTTCCTCAGAAACTCAGTAGCTGTGTGACTTCTTTTTGCCAGTTTCCTTAACTGTAAAATAAGGATAATAATAGTATCTAACTTATAGGGTTGTTGTAAAGACCGAATGAGGATATTAGTGTAAAGCACATGAGATATTGTATGTAAAGCATAATAGCACAGTGCTTGGCACATAGTAGGTGCTTTAATAAATGGTTTGTTCCATCTATCTAACTCTTTCAGCAGAGAAGTGGAGGATTAAGGACCAGAATGTGGTATACACTATAAGTTACAGTCAAAACGTTAGTAATTTTTGCTAAATTGGTTTTTCTTGATTTCAAGGGATTGCTCACTCTTGGGATATGAAATATCTAGAAATGATTGTGATGTAAAAAAGGGATCAATAAAGTATTTATTATTGTTGTTATTTTTTTTTAAATTTAAACATTTATTAATATTCATTTTTAACATAGTTACATGATTCATGCTCCTACTTTCCCCTTCACCCCCCACACTCCCCCCACCCATGGCCGATGTTCCCCCACCCATGGCCGATGCCTCCCACCCATGGCCGATGAATTGTCGTTATTTTTAAAGAAATGGCATCAACCAAAAAAGCATTTATTACATGCCTGTTGTATGCCAGGCACTATGCTAAACATTAGACACACAAAGACAAAAGCAGAATGTTTCTTGGCCTCAAGAAGCTTCATTCTAATGTAGATACGACCTGTCAATATATAAATATCTATAAGACATGGTCAGACCTGAGCATTGGGAAGATTATTTGAGCAGCTATCTGAGTATAGATTGGAGGCAGGAAACAAGGAAAGTAGAGTAGCTCATTAGGAAGTGATTATAATAGTGCAATGCAATGGAGTGGTATTTAAGGCCTAAGGAGGAATGAGGCCTTATTGGAGAGAAGACATCTACAAATGTGAGGGGTGAGATAAAAATTCAAAAACTTTGTTTTAAGACTGTAGAAGATCAATAGTAAGAAGTATACATTTTTCTCAGTAGTACATGGTACTTTCACAAAAAATGACCACATAAGGCACAAAAACCTCACTACTAAATGCAGAAAAGGAGAAATATTAAATACATCCATTTCAGATCATAATGCAATAAAATTATATTCCATAAAGAGCAGCAAAAATAAATACTAAAAATTAATCAGAAACTAAATAATCTTATCCTAAAGAATCAATGGGTCAAATAACAAATCATAGAAATAATTAATAATTTTATTAAATAAAACAATGAGGAAACAACATACCAAAATTTATGGGATGTAGCCAAAACTGTACTTAGGGAGAAATTTATACTCTAAATGCTTACATAAATAAAATAGAGAAAGAGTGGATAAATGAATTGGGTATGCAATTTTTAAGAAACTAGAAAAAGAACAAATTAAAAATCCCCAATTAAATATGAAACTGGAAAACCTGAAAATCCAAAGGAGAGATAAATAAAACTGAAAGTAAGTAGACTATTGAAACAATAAATATGACAAGGATCTGATTTTTATGGGCGAGGGAAGGAAGGAGAGAACAAATTAAATAGATGAACCATTAGTTAATTTGATTTAAAAAAGAAAAGGAAAAACCAAATTACCAATATCAAAAAATGAAAAAGGTGAAATCACAACCAATGAAGAAAAAATTAAAGCATTTAGTGTTTTTTTATTTTGCCCAAATATATTTTAATAGCTCTGATGATTCAAATGAAATAGATGAGTATTTATAAAAATATGAATTGTTTTGATTAACAAAAGAAGAAATAGAATGCTTAAACAACACCATCACAGAAAAAGAAATTGAACAAACCATCAAAGAACTCCCAAAGGAAAAGACCCCAGGGACAGACAGACTCACAAATGAATTCTACTAACCATATAAAGAACAATTAGCTCTAATACTCCATAAGCTATTTGGGGGAAAAATGGGAAAGAAGGATTTCTTCCAAATTCCTTTTATGTCACAAATGTAGTACTGATACCTAAACTGGGGAGAGCTAAAACAAAGAAAGAAAACTATAGGCCAAACTCCCTAATGAATATTGATGCAAAAACTTTATTTATTTATTTCATTTTTTTAAACCCTTAACTTCTGTGTATTGGCTCCTTGGTGGAAGAGTGGTAAGGGTGGCCAATGGGGGTCAAGTGACTTGTCCAGGGTCACACAGCTGGGAAGTGTCTGAGGCTGGATTTGAACCTAGGACCTCCCATCTCTAGGCCTGGCTCTCAATCCACTAAGCTACCCAGCTGCCCCCATGCAAAAACTTTAAATAAAATAAAATACTTGCAAGGAGATTACAAAGTTATATAACAAGTATTATGCACCATGACCAAGTGAGTTTTATACTCAGAATGAAAGCTTTTTTCAATATTAGGAAAACTATCAGTATAATTGACCATAACAACAACAAAACCAACAGAAACCATATGATGATTCTAATAGATGCAGAAAAAGCCTTTGACAAAATACAAAATCCATTCCTCATTAAAACATTAGAAAACATTGGAATAAAAGGAGCTTTCCTTAAAGTGATAAAGGGTATTTATCTAAAACCATCAGCAAGCATTATTTGTAATGGGATTAAGCTTGAATCCTTCCAGTATCAGAGTTGAAGCAAGGATGCCTATCACCACTACTATTTAATATTATACTGGAAACACTAGCTATAGCAATAAGAGCTGCAAAGGAAATTGAAGGAACTAGAATAGGCAATAAAGAAACAAAATTAACACTCTTTACAGATGATACAATGGTACACATAGTGAACCCCAGAGAATCAACCAAAAAACTAATAGAAACAATTAACAACCTAAGCAAAATTGCTGGATACAAAATAAACTCCATTCTAACAATCTCAGATTCCTGAGATTAGTGTGATTATAGCATCTTTTTTTCCTTTGGAGGGATTTTTTTTTTTAAGTCTACCTACTGTCTTGGAATCAATACTATGATTCCACTAAGGTCTTTACCAGTCCTAGCATCTGAATCTATGACCATTTTATACTGATATGCCAGATTATTGAAAGGCAAATTTACCACAAAATTCCATGAGACCATGCAATTTGGATGATCCTCAACCCCCAAAGGCAATCATGTGATTGAGTCCAAGCAGCAAGCAACAGAGAATGTTACTTTCCTTTCTAATTCTCCTACAACTTTCCAAAAGTCATCCTGGATAATTTCACTGCTCACTAGCAGCCCTGTGCTAATTTCCTTGTCCTGTCTAGTTCTCAGGTTCATGATTTTCATATGAAGTTGGCTTGAATTTTCACACTTTCCATTTCATTATTTTGACTACCACTTTTTACTTTTAAAGCCAAACTATTTGCGGCCTTGGTCCAATGTTAAATTAAGGGGCTTACTTTGGGGCTCTAAGTGTCAGTAAACATTCATACTCTACCACTATTGCTGTGATGAATACACTTGCTATAATTAAACTATAAATATTTCTAGAGTTGCTTGAATAGGTGAAAAAGACCCACATACTGACAATTTCCATTATTCCTATCAAAACTGAATATCTATTGAAATCAATCATTCATCTGTTTTGTCACAAAATATTCAAGTAGCAAACACCTAGACATATGATACATATTATTTCATACCCTTGGGGAAGTACAGAGATAAATAAAATATATTCCTAATCATTAAGAAGCATGTAGTCTCATAGGAGAAATAAGTAATACTTAGAAAAAAAGATTTCAAATTGAAAGCTAATTAAGAACAGATGGGGAGCTAGGTGACTCAATGGGTAGAGAGCCAGGCCTGGAGTCAGGAGGAACCGAGGTTCAAATCTGGCCTCAGATATTCCTGTGTGACCTTGGCCAAGCCAACTTTAGCCCCCATTGCCTAGCCTTTGCCCTTCTCTCTTGGAGTTGTTACTAGGACAGAAAGTGAAGGTTAAAAAAAAAGAAGAACAGATCATGACAGACTAACCTATGGATAAAATGATTAAATCTATAAATTAAGAAAATTCTGTAAGTATTGTTTAACAAAATTTTAGCTAAGTGTTTGATCAAAGGTCTCATTTTATACACTTGTGGAAAAGATAAAAATAGACTTGATAATAATACAACTGGATAGATTTAGAAATTATTGGACCCATAGAGTAGTCACGAATAGTTTGATGTCCATTTGGAAAGAGGTATTCAGTAGACTGCCCAAGGGCCTTGTGCTTTGCATAAGTGACTAAATATTTTTAGCAACGTCTTAGAAAAAGATCTAAGTGTCATTCTTATCAAATATATAAATGAGATGAAGCTGGGAGGAATAACTCATAATGTGTAAGAGAGTTGAAATCCAAAAACATTTTGAGAGGGTAGAACATTGAGTAAAATCCAGGATGAAAGTTAATAGGGATAAATATAAAGTGTTCTACTTGGGTTCAAAAAAATCAGCTTCACAAATATGACAGTGCTGGCAACAGAGCATTGAATTTTAAGTCAAAGGACTTGAGTTTGAATTCCATTGCTGCTTGCTAACTGTGACTTTTGGTAAGTTGTTTAATCTCTTTTGACCTCAATTTCTTCATCTGTAAGTTAAGGGGAATATGGAGTTACCTTTGAAGTGTCTTCTAACACTACCCCATGTTTCTGGGATCCTCAGTACAAAACAGAAAGGACCCTTGGGGAAGTACAGAGATAAAGTTCATTTGATAAAGAACTTGATGTTTGAGTATACTTTAACCCCAATATGATTCACCAAGGAAATACAGCCAGTAAAAATGTCATTGTGACCTTGGGCTCCATTGAGAAGCAGAAAAGCAGGGATATGGAGGTGATGGATCCATTTCATTCTCTCCTTGCAATTCTACATCTGTAGAATTATATTCATTTCTAGGGATCACAATTTAAGAAATACACTGATAAACTGCAGAGCATTGAAGAGCAACCTGGATGGTGAAGGATTTTCAATCAAGGTATAGAATGATTGGCTTATGAAACTAAAAAAGGTTTTCCAGGAGAAAATAAGTTTTATTGTAGACATGACTTGTTCCATTTGATGCCAGAGGGTAGAACCAGGAACAATAGATAGAAATTGCAAAGAGACCAATTGAGTTTCAATTTGGAGTGAAACATGCTAATAGTACTACTATACTACTACTAATAGCTAGCATTTATAAAGAGCCTTAAGATTTTGCAAATGCTTTCTAAATATATCTCATTTGATCTTCAACACAACTCTGGACAGGGTAGGTGTTATTATTATCCTCATTTTACAGTTGAGGAAACTGAGGTAGATATAACAAAGTGACTTGCCCAGCATCAAACAGGTTGTTAATGTCTGAGACTAGATTTGAACTCAGGTCTTCCCAACTCCAGAGATCTATACACCCTGCCATTTAACTGCCTAGTTGTATATGAGAAGGATCCAGATACTCAGGAGGTAGTAACCATACAGTCTTTGATTGAAGACTTGTAAGAATGTACAACACACAGCTCTTTCTCTTTTACTCAAACATTCCCCAAAATGTCTGGAGATGTTTGTCCTTAGCAAGTGCAGTAAATTATAAATGTTTCAAAGGAAGCCCCTTAAATTGACATTCGACAGAGGCTGTAAATAGTTTGGCCTTAAAAGTAAAGTATGGTGAACAAAATAATGAAATGGAAAAACATATCATTTCAAGAGGCAACCTCTTATTGGAAGTCTTCAATCAAGGACTGGATGACCATTTGTCTACTAGGATAAAGAGAATTCTTTGTCAAGAGGAGGGTGAACTAGATAGCCACCAAAGCCCCTCCCATCTCTGAAACGTTGTCATTCTTTACCAAAAAAGTGCCCTGGGATCTAACAGTGGAAAACCCACTTCCAGTTAGAGTGATTATGAAAGATGTTTAAGGAGAAGGTGGCATTGGGAAGGGGAGGTGGGAAAGGGGGTAGGAGGTCAATAGAAGTATGGAGGTATTTTAGGTATGGTAGGAATGTGGTAGGAAGTGATCAGAAGTGAGAGGAGGAAAAGAGAGAGGAGGGGGGAGGGAGGGAGGAGATGGAGGGAAGGAGGACGGTGGGGAGAGAAAAGAAAGAGAAGAGAGGAGCCCATTCAAAAAAATCAGAGGCAGGATGGGAGGCTGGGTACAAGTGACCTAGTTTGACTGCATGTGTAGTGTGGGAGAGGGAGTAATATGAGATTCAGGGAAGAAGTACAATTTCTTGAAAGCCGAGGGGGGGGGGAGTACTCACCCCTCCCTTTAATTAACATTCCCACCCTTCCCTCTGAGGTTTTTTTCCATGAAGTACAAATAGCTTTCATTTGGATCCCTGAAGGGAACTCAGAGGAAATGAAGGATGTAATCCATTATTTAAATAGATTCACCTTGGTCTAATTAAAGAGAAAACTGAAACTAGAAAGGAGTCATTTGGCCCAGCCTGAGGTCTTTAAACCATTTCCAATACATGCTATGATCCTTCATTCAGGATTGGCCTGAGATGAAACAAGTCAATTGATTTCTGCAATTGCCCATCAACAATCAATTGCCATAATGGCCATTTCACCCCACGCATGAACAACTCTAAGGATTACAGAAACAATTATTTCCAAGTTCCAACTCTGGGATTCGATATCTTTCTGCATATCTCTTTCATGGGGCAGTCGTTTTTTAATAATATGGCAGGCATTCTCTTTAGGTATTTATTGTTACTAATATTTTGCTACATGAATTTTTTTTTCTTCTAGCTTAGATACATTTTCCTCTTGAATTCATTCTATTCAGATTAAATGAGGCTCAATTAAATACAGCTGGGCAGCAATCCACTTCACTTAGATGCTTTCCTAACTAGAACTGGCTGGCTTCCTCGATTTCAGATTCCAACCATCCGGGGTTCCATATTTCAAGTGGAAATGGTTTCTGGCAGCTTGTTAACAGATATGAAAATATGCCCTCGAAGAGAGATTTTCAGCTTGAGCAGGGCATGATCCCTGGACTCCAAAGCATTTGATAGTATTAAGAACACTGATAAAGTAAGAAATGGAATTGTAGTGCTGTTGATGTCATCTTCTCTATGGACCCCTCTCTTGCTTCCCTAGGCTTCAGATGCTATTTGCTCTGAAATCAACAGAGGCTTTCTCTGATTGGAATTGTTATTGGTTTTTTTCCTCCATTTTCAGATGTAATATAAGGGTAGGAAAAGAGGGATGAGGGAATGGAGAACACGAGAAGAAGGTAAGATAACTGGGTACTTAGAACTCAAAAAAAAAAAAAAATGATGCTTCTTGAAGAGGAGGGAACAAGATGTTTTGAGGAGAAAAATACATTTGTCCTCCAAGGAAAAATGAAGGAGAAGCACAGAAACTAAAAGGAGAGAGCTCTCCCAGTAAGGTTCAGGGGAAGAAGAGACTCTATACTCCATGTGGAATGGAGTCTATATGGACTCCATATGGTGACTCCATACTCGATGATCCTGTTTTAAAACTGTCAAAAAAGAAATTTACTATCTTCCAGGGTACATATGCAAGAGTTAAGAGAGAATCTCCCAAGGCTTGTCTAAATGTATAAACAGTGCCCACTTCTGACTCACATGGGAACTAATGATACTGCAAGAAGCAATGTAGAGTGCATGACCAAAAATTATAAAATCTTCAGCAAGAAAGTGAAGACAATAGAACATGAGGTGTGTTTCTCTTGAGATACAGAAAAAGGTAGATTCATTTGGAAAGTACCTCGCTGACTAAGAAGCTAAGAGTGGTGTTCATATATTTTTTTTACCACAACTTAAAATATGTGAATGACAGTTTCCTGATCAGGAATGGAGTACATCTAATGAAAATGATAAGAATGTACATGCCTGGTGACTTGCTATTCTTCAATGAATGATTATTCTATTTCCCTCAGATCTTGGCTACCATAAAAAAAAAAAAAAAAAAAAAAAAAAAAAAAAACTGGGAGAGTATTTAGGTAGGTCAGTGGATAGGACATCAGGCCTGGAGCTGAGAGGTCCTAAGCTCAAATCTGGCCTCAGACTGTGTGACCCTGAGCAAGTCACTTTACTCCAATTGCCTAACCCTGACCATTCTTCTGCCTTGGAACCAATACTTAGTGCCGATTCTAAAATAGAAGGTAAGGGTTTAAAAAAACGTGGTCATGAATATTTTGGCCTATATTGGACTTCATTTCTGTCTTTGAATTTCTTTCTTTCTTTTTTTTATAACCCTTACCTTCTATCTTAGAATCAAAACTGTGTTTTCATTCTAAGGTAGAAGAGTGGTAAGGGCTAGGCAATGGGGGTTAAGTGACTTACCCAGGGTCACACAGCTAGGAAGTATCTGAGGCTAGATTTGAACCCAGGACCTTCTATCTCTAGACCTGGCTCTCAATCCTCTGAGATACCCAGCTGTCCCTGTTTTTGAATTCCTTGGGGGGAGGGGGGATGCCTAGGAGTAGGACTCCTGAGTCAAAAGGACATGACAAGTTGAGTCATTTTCCTTGCTTAATTCCAAATTGACCTCCAGACCAACCAAAGTAATTCATAGCTCCTTCAATAGTATATTCATGTTCCTGAAGGCCTCACAACATTGATATTGGGGGAGAGGGGGCTGGGAGGGGTTGGTCACCTTTATAGTCCAATCTACGTATATATGTATTCCCAGGCTGAAAACTGACTATGAGAAAATCTTTCCCAGGCATTAATGAGCCAAGAAGGCAGGTAAGTCAACAAGCAGTTTACCGGGAATTTTGGCAAGAACAAGAGAGAACGAAGGTTCTTGGTTTCTGTTTCAGCATATCTGCAGATGGAGGGGAATGTTCCTTGAAGAACTGATTTATACCTTGTTGACTCAGTCTCTACCATTTCCTGACCTCGATGCTTTCACAAGTAATCATCGGTATTGCTCATCTTTCCCTTTTGAAGGGAACCGGTGACATCATGGGGTGATCTCTTGACTTGTGCGTGAACAGGATTCAAGTGGGGCAGAACTGCACAGTCATTGGCCTCCCTCTCCTCCGGAATTAGCCAAGTCAGCAGCAACAAGACAAAAGCCAAGACAACCAGATGATGGCCCGGGATGCAGTGGATGTCACTGGCATCTTTGATGGCTGACCAAGCCCTAAGCCTTCCACAGCAGCTACTTCAACCACTTCCATGGCTATTGGAAGGAATTGTTCTCACCCACTGGAAGAAGTCTCCACATGCTTGGGGCACACATTCCCCCTAGTTCACCAAAGGGTCTGAGGACTGCCAGTTAACCTCAACCTGGTTTAGCCTCCCTGCCGAGATGGTTTTACTGGGGTATGCCAGCTTGGTGGAGCTGCAGGTGAGAGTTGGATGAAGGATGGATATGCCAAAAGTGGAAGAGCAGGCCTAAAAAGGGCTTGGAAAATAATAATAATAATAAAAATTTAAAATAATAATAATAATAATAATGTAAAAATAAAAAGGGGGCAGCTGGGTGGCTCAGTGGATTGAGAGTCAGGCCCAGAGATCGGAGGTCCTGGGTTCAAATATGACCTCAGACACTTCCCAGCTGTGTGACCCTGGGCAAGTCACTTAATCCCCATTGCCTAGCCCTTACCACTCCTCTGCCTAGAACCAATACCCAGTATTGATTCCAAGATGGAAGGTAAGGGTTTAAAAAAAAAAAAAAAAAAAAG
>NC_058130.1:771194729-771219165 GCF_016433145.1 Gracilinanus agilis | reverse complement strand
GGAAGGGAAGGGAAGGGAAGTGGAAGGGAAGGGAAGGGAAGGGAAGTGGAAGGGAAGTGGAAGGAAAGTGGAAGGGAAGTGGAAGTGGAAGGGAAGGGAAGTGGAAGTGGAAGGGAGGGGAAGGGAAGTGGAAGGGAGGGGGAGGAGAAGAGAGGAGAGGAGAGGAGAGGAGAGGAAACAAAGCAATCACACATGGTGGAAGGTGGAGACAAAGGAATCAGGGATGACTTAAAGATAGAAGCTTCTCAGATACCAAGAAGTGAGTGGGATGTTAGGAAGTTAAGAAACAGCTGTAGACAATAAAACCCGAAGTGATTTCTGCAAAATTAAGTTAAAGGTCAGAGCAAGGGTGATGGCCTAGGGAAACAGAGCATGACTGTAAATCCAGGCACATTCTGCAAATCCACAGGAAATTTATTCAACATCCGGCATTAAGGTTTGCAAAACATGTCAAATATGTTTTCTCCTTTGATTCTGTCCTGCATGTGAGGCAGGTGCTTTAAGAGTTATTATTAATCACCATTCTACTCATGAGCAAATTAAGAATCAGTCTTGGCCATGCTTGCACGGCTAGTGAATGTGTCCGGGAGGCTGGAGCCCAGGGCTGCCCAACTTGTCACTCCACACTGCTCTGGTTCAGATTCCAGCTCTGATTGATTATGTCTCCCACACCGGAAGACTCTCCTTCCTCATCTTGGCCTCCTAGCTTCCAGCTTTTTTCAATCTCAGCAAAAGTTCTGCTTTCTGCAAGAAGCCTTCCCAGTCCTCCATCATTTTAGTGCTTTCCCCCTCCCAAACTGAGATTACCCCTAACTGATCCTGTCTAGATCTTGTTTGGACACAGATGTTTACTTGCCAGCCACCCCCCTTTAGTCTGTGAATTCCTTGAAAGTGGGCCCGATTTTTACTTTTCTTTGTACTGTCCTGTAATTAACACAGTGCCTGGCACAGAGTGTTTAATGAACGCTCCTTTATTAACTGGATGACTGACCTATGGCAGCTAGGTAAATAGAGTGCCAGGCCTAAAGTCAGGAAGACCAGAGTTCAAATCCAGCCTCAGACACTTACTAGCTATGTGACCCTGGGCAAGTCACTTAACCCTGTTGGCCTCAGTTTCCTTATCTGTCAAAGGAGCTGGAGAAGGAGATGGCCAACCACATCAGCATCTTTACCAAGAAAATCTCAAATGGGGTCAGGAAGAGTCAGACAACTGAAAAAAAAGGACAACAACAGCACAACTGAGCTGTATGATCCAAGGAAAGGTGTTTCCCTATTCTGGATTTCAATTTCCTCACTGAAAAAATATGACTAATATCTCCCAGTGTTGTTGGGAGGAAAGTGTTTTGTAAGCCCTAAAGCACTGTTGAAATGTGAGCTGTTCCCATTAAGGGAGAGTTCTGATCCAAGATAATCATCTAAGAGACAGTGCTTGATAAATTACAGCAGCCAACAAAGATGATTCTCTCGCTGTTTCGCACACATGCTCATAAATGATCTCCCAATAACCAGCCCCTCCTTCTTCCAGAATGGATCTGTAAACTGCTATGGCCATCCCAGGAGGAACAGAAATTATGATCCATCAATTTGCATGTGAAACTTACTGAACCATTTACAGCATCATCCATCATCCCAGCATAGCTGCTTCTGCCTTGCTAAAGGTCTTTAATCAAAAGAAGACAGAAGAAGATTAAACCATAGAAATTTTGATCTGCATTCCTGGGTTCTCCAAGGATTGGCCAAGTCACGACTGGGCCACTAACTTCAATAAAGGGCAACTGGGTGGCTCAGTGGATGGAGAGCCAGGTCTAGAGATGGGAGGTCCTGAGTTCAAACGTGACCTCAGATATGTCCTAGTTGTGTGACCCTGGGCAAGTCATTTAACCCCCATTGCCTAGCCCTTACTGCTCTTCTGCCTTGGAACCAATACTTAGCATCAGTTCTAAGATGGAAGGTAAAGCTTTGAAAAATAAAAATAAGTGACAGGTAAGGTAATCCTCTTCTCTCTCTCCTACTGCTCTCCACATGCATCAGTTGCCAAGTCTTGTCAATTTACCTCCTTCAGATTTCTCATTATCTGTCCTTTCCTTTTCCATTTACGTTGTCATGACCCCAATTCAACCCTTCCTTAACTCTCATTTGGTTTACTGGAAGAATCTCCTAACTAGTTATCACTGCATCCAGTCTCACTGGCTTTCCAATGCATCCATTGTGCTTCGGCCAAAATAAATTATATTAACATGTTGGTTTTTTTTAAGTCAATATTTGGTGCAGCCAGACAGCACTGTAGTGCATAGAACACCAGGCCCGGGCCAGAAGACTCATCTTCCTGAGTTCAAATCCAGCCTCAGACACTTACTAAGCTATGTGACCCTGGCCAAGTCACTTAACCTTGTTTGCCTCAGTTTCCTCATCTACAAAATGAGCTGGAGAAAGAAATGACCAGCCATTCCTGTTATTTTTGCCAAGAAAATGCCAAATAGGGTCACAACAAGTTGTCAGGACTGAAACCACTCAAACAGCAACAACAATGGCAACAAATTGGATTCTTAGGTATGTCCTGGGAACCTTTATTTCTAGTTGAGTTTGGCATCCCTGACCTAGTCCATGTATGCTAACTATATGGATCAAGAAATGTTGCTAGACAGATCCAGGAGTACATTGTACACGGAGACTGATACACTGTGGTACAATTGAACATAACAGACTTCTCTACTAGCAGCAATGCAAGGATCCAGGACAACTCTGAGGGACTTATGAGAAAGAAAACTATCCACATCCAGAGAAATAACTGTGGGAGCGGAAACACAGAAGAAGGATATTATTGGGGATGTAGACACTAAACGATAACTCTAGTCAAACTATCAATAATATGGAATTAGGTCTTGATCAATAATACGTGTAAAACTCAGTGGAATTGTGTGTTGGCTAAGGGGGGTTAGGGGAGCTTGGGGAGAGGGAAAGAACATGAAACATGTAAATATGGGAAAATATTCAAAATGAAAATATAAAATAAAATATTAAACAAACAAAAAAGAAATGTTGCTAGAAATCTCAGGGAGGTGGTATCTTGAGGTCATATAGACAGTTTTGACTTCTTGGATTATGTAGTACATACTCCATCCAACTCTATTATTGTACAGATGAGGAAACTGAGGTAAAGTACTTTGTCAAGTCAACAAGCATTTATTAAGTGCCTTTTGTGTGCCAAGGATTTACTAAGTGCTAAGGATACCCAAAACAGTCCCTGCTCTCTAGGAGCTCACAGTGTTCTAAGTTCCAGGTTCTAAGGTCACACACTGATTAATGCCAGAGCAAAAACTAGAACACAGATCTCCCGGTTGGGCCAGTAGCTTTAGAGATTGGACAAGAAGGGAAACTGATTTCATTGTTGCTTTTATTTTTAAGGATAGAGAGGAAAGTCTCTCCCTTTCTCTCTCTCTAGGTTAAAAGTTAAAGGACCTTTAAATTTAACTTTTTCTCAGTCTGTTGAGGGTTAAGGGAAGATGGACACAGCAATGGAGGCAGGGGGTGACAAAAAAAAAAAAAAAACAGGCTTTGGCACTGATGCCCAAGACAGTCTAACAGAAGGTCCTGAAATGCCCAGCACTGTGCTAACAAATTCCAACAGTGATTGACTGAGCAAGAGACCCTCCTCCAGGCTTATGGCAATAGACTTCAAGATGACACTAAAGTTAATCATGTATAAATTAAGACTGAATGGACACTGGTGCAGCTGGGTGGCTTAGTGGGTTGAGAGCCAGGCCTAGAGATGGGAAGTCCTAGGTTCAAATCTGGCCGCAGACACTTCCCAGCTGTGTGATTCTGGGCAAATCACTTCACCCCCATTGCCTAGCCCTTACTGCTCTTCTGCCTTGGAATCAGTTGATACCAAGATGGAAGGTAAGGGTTTAGAAAAAGAGAGAGAGAATAATACTTGCACTGTCTACATCTCAGGATCATTCTGAGGACCAGAAGAGACATTTATGGCAAGAACTTTTAATCCAGTGTTTCCTATGAATGTATTGATTCTAAGATGAAAGGTAAGAGTTTTCAGGGGAAAAAAATTGAATGGACAGGGGCAGCTATGTGGCTCAATGGATAGAGAACCAGAGAGGGAAATGGACAATCCTGGGTTCAAATGTGGCTTCAGACACTTCCTTAGCCCCCATGCCTAGCTCTTAGCACTCTTCCACTTTCCACACAGTATTGATTCTAAGACAGAAGGTAAAGGATTTTTTTAAACAATGGACAAACGAGATCATCTGCTTGGTTTTCACTGCCCTGCACTGGGTACCCCTTGCCATACCCCATTTTTTAGCTTCCTTTTTGTGTATCATCTTCCCTCATTAAACTGTAAGCTCTTTTAGGTCAGGGACTGGCTTTTTTTTCTTATGTGCATCCCCAGAACTCAGCACAGTGCCCAATTTCTTCATATTATAGAGCCCCAGAGGCACAAAATGGCCCCCCTTTTGGTGCCCTTTTTGGGTTAATATGACCAAATTGGAAAATGATAAGTTGGAGGGGATGTGGGAAAACTAGAACACAAATACATTGTTGGTAGACCTGTGCTCTTATAGAACCATTCTGGAGAGCAATATGAAGCCATGGCCAAAGGGCTGTAGCACTATGCATACTTATGTTAGACTTATGAATAAGGGAAGACTTTATGACCAAATGGGACATAGAGAGCATAATGAAAAATGGAAAAAATGGGCGAAAGGAGAAATTTTGAAATTATCTCCAGCCTCTACTTCCCTCATGCCTCCTAATGTTCCTCCCTCCTCAAGTTTATCTTACACAGCACTGCCAAAGTAATTGTCCTTAAATGTGGCTCTGGTCTTGTGACTTCCCTACTTTCTTTTTTTATTATTATTTTTATTTTGAATATTTTCGACTTCCCTACTTTCAATCAACCCTATTGCTTCCGATTGCCTCCATTCTCCCAAATTCTTATGACCTCCTTCCCAAACTCCCATGTAACTAATATCTTTGTATATGTTTGTATTTATCAACTTCACACTCTCCATATTTTTATATGGGCTTCGGGGCCTCTCCTATTAGAAAAAGAATTCAATTATGAGTAGGAATTACTTCATTCTTGGCTACATCTGTAGTATGTCCACGTATGCATGTGTGTATATTTGTACACATACATATGTCTCTGGGCATAGATATATACCAGTGATTCCCAAAGTGGGTGCCACCGCCCCCTAGTGGGTGCTGCAGAGATCCAGGGAGGCAGTGATGGCCACACTTTTTTTGTATTACATTCTACTGAGTTCAATAAATAGTTTCATAATTTCCAGAGGGTGCTAAGTAATATTTTTTCTGGAAAGGGGGCGGAAGGCCAAGAAAGTTTGGGAACCCCTGATATAAACTTATCCAAATATATAGGTCAATTTCAATGTAATCGGTTTTCTCTGGAATCCTCCCTAATTTGTTTTGTGCATTTTAGAGCCTTATTCTAAGAAGGGCTCCATAGTTTCACCAGACCGCCACCAGGGTCCGTGACCTAAAAAAGGTTCTGATCTCCTTCTCTCGCCCTCCTGGGTCCATTCTTCTTTTACAGTTGGCCATGATGAGGCCAGAGAGAGGAATGAGCACTCTGAAGCAGTACAGCCAGGAGTCAGATCTAGGTCTCTGGGAGGCTATTCCCCTGAGCCCCCCACTACAACTCACTATATTGATTTCTCATCCTTCATCCATCCCTCAAAGAACTGGGACAGTTGCATTCAAAAGAAAATCCATGGGGGGAAAATGGAGATGTCTCCTGCTGTTTGAAGCTTCTGACATTAGCAGGCAGAGCCTCGTTTCCTTCCAGAGGGTCTTCTTGGGAAGCTGGTGCCTCTCTCCTCTTCTCCTAGCTAAGACATGGGGTGTGGAAACTTCCCTGTGACAGATCTGTGTTTTTCAGTCGGGGCCATCTGCTACCCGACTTCACTATAAATCTTCCTGTGTTTCCTTGCCATATGGCATAATTAATTACTTAAGGCACAAAGGCCCCTGCCTCCCCCAGGGACTGGAATCCAGCACCCAGCACATGAACCCATGAGTAATTTACCACTGTTCTGCCAAGCCTTTCTACTGTAAACCAGCTCACGTGGAAGATGGGTACCAGGCAAACACGTTATTTCTTTGGGGAGTGGCTGCTGGCGCCTCAGCAGAAAAGCAACTAAGGAATGTATTTGAGAAGCTAAAGCACTCCCCTCCTTCTGCCCAGCCCATCTCCATGCCCACCCCCGCCCCCCTTCCCCACCAAGAGAATGCAATTTCATTACCCAACCATTTCCCTGAAGATAATTACTAGTTCCATGTCCTATCCCACTAGGTCAAAATTTAAAAAAAAATAAAACACGACATTTTTTATTTTTAAAATTCCATTTGTTTTCAGTTGACAGAAATGTTCTCAATCCTTTCTAGCTCCTTGTCTTCCTCGCCCTTGACAGGGGAAGAGGGAGGAAGAAAAACAAAATCCTTGCAAAAAATATTCAGAGTCAGGCAAAACAAATTTCCCCACTGGCCACCTCCCAAAACGTAGATCTCATTTTGTACCCGGAGTCCATCTCTTTCTGCCAGGAAGTAGGTAGTGAGCTTCATTATCCATCCTCTGGAAAATCATTCTTTTTTTTTTTTTTTTAAACCCTCACTTTCCATCTTAGAATCAATACTGTGTATTAGTTCCAAAGCAAAAGAGTGGTAAGGGTTAGGCAATGGGGCTAAGTGACTTGCCCAGGGTCACAAAGCTGGGAAGTGTCTGAGGCCATATTTGATCCTTGGACCTCTATACCTGGCTCTCAATCCAGATGCCCCCCAAATCTCTCTTCTTTAAATTGGACCCTGGCATTTGGATTGACTGGGTTTATGAAAGCAAGATCAAAACAAATGGAATTGCTCACCTAAGTGGCCTGTTGGTATCAGAGGAATGGGGAACTCAGTCTGCTGAGTATTGAGGCATCAACATATCCTGACTACTGCAATCTTATCCTATTGCTCTATAGTTTTAAAAAATTGTTATTGTTGGTCAGTCATTTCAGTCATGTCATCTCTTTTAGAGATTTTTAGGTAAAGATAAAGGGTGGTTTGCCCTTTACTTCTCCAGCTCATTTTAGAGATAGGGAAACTGAGGAAACAGGGTGAAATTACCTGCCCAGGGTCAAACAGCTAGGAAGTGTCTGAGGCCAAATTTGAACTCAGGAAAATAAGTCCCAATGCTAGACCTGGCACTCAATGCACTATGGCATCACCTCGCTGTTGCATATCATATCTATAGAGACATATATATATATATAATGAATATCTCTATTTACTACCTATCTATCCAACCATCTTGCATGTATATATCACATCTATCAGTCTATCTAGAGGTGATATACAATCTCTCTATGGAGATAGAGATATATACCATATCTATAAAAATATTTATATTTGTGTTTATCACCTATCTATCCAAACTTCTTGGGTATATGCATCTAACTAGAGATAAATATCTATGACTTTCTATAGAGAGCTACATATATAATATCTTATATCTATAGAGGCATATATATCATCTCTATCTATCTATCTATCCATCCTTTTGTCTCTATATCCATCCAACCATTCACCTATCCATTCATCCATCTATCTATCTATCTATCTATCTATCTATCTATCTATCTATCTATCTATCCATGTATTCATCTATCCATCCATCTATCCATCCTTCTGTCCATCTATCTATCCATTTATCCATTCACCTATCATCTATCTATCCATCCATCCTTCCTTCTTTCCTTCTGTCTATCCATCCATCTATCTATCTATCTATCTATCTATCTATCTATCTGTCTGTCTGTCTGTCTGTGTCTCTCTCAATCATCTGCCTATCTAATCTATCACACTAAACTGCCACAAAAGTGTGCCTAGGTTCCAGGGGAAAAGGAGGAGGAGATCACGTTGGGCCCTACAAACTGGGGGCTCTGGGCTATTGGAGTAGTAGAATATTTTGGCAGCAATTCAAGGAAACAGCAGGTGGGAAAGAGGAGAATTCTAACTCAGCTTGTGCTAAAAGCAAAACAAAACAGCTGAGGTTCACATACACATCATAAGCCTGTAAACATCCCAGAACTGGACTTGGCTACTTGTCAACAACGACTCCCTCCTCCTCCCCTTCTACACTCTCCCTGAATTCTGCCCTTGACGTCCACTGTGACTTGACTTTGTTTTAGGGGACATCGTGTGTGGGAAGGGAGCTGGTCTGCCACGGCTCCCCTCGCCCGCAGGGGCCGGCTCGGCCAATTTCAGCTTCCTTTTCCCTCGTTGATGCTTTGTGGCTGGGTGGTCCAGGTTACTTCTGCTGCCTGAGTGGCTCACTCTACCCAGAGCACTCAAGGCTGTTCTTGGCTTCAGAAGCTCTCGCTTCTGCAAAAAATATTAGTGCAAGTATTAGGTGGTGAAATCACTACAGGGCTCGTCTCGGAGGGTCTGGAGTTAATGGGCCGTGCTGTGAGTGTAAAAAGCAACAGCCTGGCAGAGATTGGCCGACTGCCCGGATACAGGAAGGTCAGTTGCTCCTATTGCCATATTGGTATCTATTATTAAAAAATTAGAATTAAGTAAACAGACACCGCACCCCTGGAAAAAAAAAAGGGTACTACGACAGATGGCCTTTCTGAGGATACAAAGAAAATAGACTGTCTTTGGGGGGATCCGGCTGCGGTGATGGCTTTGGTTGGCCTGGTCTTGGAGAGCTGGGCTAGGAATCAGGAGATGGGAACGAAACACGAGCCTCAAGCGTTTAGCTGGGTGGCCATAAACGAGCTGCTGCCCATCTCAGGGGAATAGGGAAGAATCCCTGCCTTGTACGTCTCCCAGGGTTATCCTAAGTAAAGTGGATTGCAGACATTTAAATTCGATACAAATGTGAGCTGTTACTAGAAAGAATGCCAGAGCTGGAAGGAACTTTGGAGACGACTTCGTCCAGAGTCAGGTCTTAACTTCTTTATTATCGTAGACGTTCCCTTTGGCAGTATGGTGAAGCCAATGGACCCCTTCTCAGAATCATGTATTGGCGTTAAATTTTTTTTTTTAACTCTTACCTTCTGTCTTAGAATCAATACTGTGCATCAGTTCCAAGGCAGAAGAATGATAAGGGTTAGGCAGCAGGAGTTAAGTGACTTACCCAGGGTCACCCAGCCAGGAAGTGTCTGAGGTCAGATTTGAACTCAGGACCTCCTGTCTCTAGGCTTGGTTCTCAATCCACTGAGTTACTTAACTATCCCCAGAATCATTTTTTTTTATCAAAGGAAATGTAATTTCAGATAGTAGCTAGTGAAAATAAAGATGAATTTCCCCTCCATATTCATGGATTCCCGTCCCCCCCAAGTAGACTTCACAGATTCAGAACCTCTGAACTAGTCTAAATTCTTCATTTTACAGATAAGGAAACTGAGGCCAAAAGATTAAGTGACTTGGCCAAGGACCTACCACCAGGGCTGCTTGTCCAAGGTAGTAAAGAACCTGTATTCTCTTGCTTCCATAGTTTCTAATGCTAGTCAAAGGTCTCTGCCAACTCTCTTAATAATTTATGTGACATTTTAGAGTTAATGCAACACTTTTCATAGCTTATGCATTTGGGTCCTTCCTGATATTATATATAATATGGAATATGGGAAGATCACTGTGCCCGTTTTGCAGATGGGGAAACTGAGGCCCAAGGAGACTAAGTGACTCACCAAAGGCCACACAGCTAGTAAGTGGCAGAGCCTCGGTTAGAGCCCGCCTCTGCCTCTCTGCGAGCCCCAGTGTTCTTTCCATTATTCCCCACAAAAGCAGCAGGGCCATGACTCACCCAGTTTGCTTCTCTTGTCACTCCATCAGGGCAGCCTGTGGTGACTGGCATAGTACTCAGCCCACACGTTCTGCTAATCAGTGGCCCCAGCCCTGACAGCTGATGCCACAGAGGAGGGGGGAGTAAACATTAACCCAGCGTGTCTCCGGCTGGCATCCGTGACAGCAGCACCACCAGCCAGGCTCATAAACTCGTCCTGCCCCTTCTGCCGGCGGGGGAGGCAGAGGCTTGCGTGCTTGGCTTTGCCATGGCAATAGGCAGTACAGCCGATTAAATAATTTAAAAGGCTCTTGGGGACGTCAACAGAAAGAGGAATGAACAGGCAAGAGATGCACAGGCCACCTACCAGAGGGAGGAGGAGGAGGAGCTGCTGGCATCTGCCCCCCTCTGAGGGGCCCCTCTGCCCAAGAGCCAAGCCTGCCCCCTCTCTCTCCTTTCTGTCTAAGAAAAAAGGACTGGCCTTTGCTTTAGGCAAGCTAGGCATTCACCCACACCCACACGGGGTAATTTTAGTAGGGCAGGAAAACCATTCACCCCCATGGCATCACTACCACCATCCTGATTCATGCATCCCTTAAACCAAAGATTCTGATTGGCCAAAATGCAGGTGTTCCCAGAAGGCTTCTGCCTTATTCCTTTAAATATCTTCAACATCAAAATGCTTTATCATGAATGAGTCTATCAGATTCTTTCCAGGAAGGAGATATTAATAAAAAGAGGAAAGACCAGACTAGCTGAACCCTGGGACCAGAGATTGGGAAGGATGAGCCCCTGAAGGGGGTGAAAGAGATAAAGGATTGGTGCCAGCTTACTTTGACTGGGCACTAAGAGGCCAGGGACCTGGTTTCTATTTCTGGGTCTAACACGAGCTCTCTCTGGGTAGTTTTAGGCAGGTCACTTCACCTCTGGAGCCCGAGTTGCCTTTTCTGTGAAATGGAGTCAGTAACTGTTAAAATCATTATCTGGGATAAGATGGATGCCACCTTGACTGACAGGGATGGCAGTTGAGAATTCAGAATGTTCCCAGATGCCCTGAGCCAGGGTCAAAAGTCAGTTGGCTCCATCCTATAAACACCCCCCTAGGAACTACAGTTGGGGGTCTCAGAGCTCAGAGCTGAGACTTGAGCAAACTTCTCTTGGAGCAGGAACTGGGACAGAGGGAGGTGAAGGGTAAAGGGTGGTAGAAGAAGAAAAGGGTAGGTCTGAACCTGAACCTGTAACCTGTGCTTGACTGAGAGAGCTAGTGATCCATCAACACCATTGGTAGAAGAGCTGAGAGAATATAGAGATCATCAATCAACATCTACATCAATAGCCTTCCCTATTCTCTGACTTGGCTGTGGCCAGGTCAGGTCAGAGTTAGTGAGAGGGTGAAGACCTCAAGCCTCTACCAGCCTAACAATCTCCAGTCCCGATTAACAATTAGTTTAGTAGCCAAACAATAGCAATAGGGTTCCCAATCCCCAAACCCATTACCTTGTTACCCTTTCCCCATTAATAGTTAATACAGTGATTTACCAACAAGTATCTTCCTGAGTGATTATTCTATCACAGCCCTTAGGAAGGGAGAATCAATATGCAGTCAGATACCAAAGTTTCCAAAGCCAATCAATAGCCTAGCGACAATTAATCCAACCCCAGGTTGGGCCTAGTGAGGTTAACCATCTACCTAACCTCTCAAGGGATCCCAACCTGGGCAACTATTAGAAGGAAGTCACTGACAGGCTTAACCAACCAAGCCTGTCAAAGAGAAGAGGGATAGATTACATCCATAGCTAGTGTGAGAGGAGTGGGTGTTCCTCCTTCACCAATAGTAACTGGCTTAGGCCTTGGGCTCCTGATCCCTCCTTCATTCATTCTATCCCTAAGATCTATGTACTAGCCATCCTCTAATATCTAGAAGGAAGATCTATAGGGAGATAGCATAGAAGTAATAGGAGGAGATACAAAGAAAGAAGATCATATATCCCCAATCCTCTATTCCTTTTTAATATAACCCTTTAAGAAGATCAGCTAAGTGGATAGAGCACTGGACTTGGTATCAGAAAGACATAACTTCATGAATTCAAATCTGGTCTCAGACACTTAACTAGCTATATGGTCAGTGTCCAAGTCACTTAACCCTGTTTGCCTCAGTTTCCTCATCTGTAAAAGTGAACTGAAGAAGGAAATAGAAACCATTTCAATATCTTAGCTGTGTGACCCTGGAAAGTCACTTCACCTTGTTTGCCTCAGTTTCCTCATCTGTAAAAGGAGTTGGAGAACAAAGTGATAAACCACCCCAGTATCTCTGCCGAGAAAATCCCAGATGGAGTCACAGAGTCAAGAATGACTGAACAACAACAATGTCCTGGTGTGTTTTTATTTATTTGGTTAAACATTTTTTAATCAGATTTTTATTTGGTTCTGGTCTCGCCTGGAGTGTTATGGGCCCCTGAAGCTGTATATTTGACATTGATCATAAGAATTCTTCATCCACTTGTTTTTCATGTTTGAATGTTTAAGCTGAAGTTCTTTGGGCTATTTTAGGTCTCATTTTGGGGGCTTGGCAATGTTTCCAGGGCTGGATAAAACTGGCACAAAGTAACATCTGGAAAACTTACCAATGAAAGAGAATCCTCCTTCCATTTGGATTCTGCATTGGACATCCATGTGGCAAATCCTTTAGTGAGTCCTATTTTATGTCTTATTCACTTTGAATTATCAAAGGATCATAAAATAAAGTTGTGACTATTGTTTTGAGGATCTATCAAAGACTCTTCTGTGATTCCATAATACTATGAAAGCTAGAGGAAAGCATAAGGCAAGGGCTGTTTTTGTTGGTTTTTTAAATTAAAACCCTCACCTTCCATCTTAGAATTAATACTGTGTATTGGTTCCAAGGCAGAAGACTGGTAAGGGCTAAGCAACGGGGGTTAAGTGACTTGTCCAGGGTCACCCAGCAAGGAAATGTCTGAGGCTACATTTGAACCCAGGACCTCTCATTTTTAGGCCGGGCTCTCAATCCATTGAGCCACCTAGCTGACTCCAAAGCAAGGGTTCTGAATCTGGGGTCCATAAACTAGATTTTAAAAATATTTTGATAACTATTTCACTATGGTGATGTCTATAAAAGCATTATTCTGAGAAATGTTTCTATAGACATCACCAAGCTGGTATTAAAAATAATTAAGAACTCCTTCTTGAAGGTAGCATTTTGCTCTACCAAATCATATGGGTTTTTTTTATATTTAACACACAATAAGAAAAATGGGCTCTCTTGCCAACACTTTTCCATGAATTGTGTGACTTGCTGTCAACCAGCCTTTACCATAGAATAATAAAATTGGAACAGGAAGGGAAGTAAGACATTGTCTAATCCACTCCCACACCCCATTTTGCAAAGGAGGAAAGTGAAGCCCACAGAATTCTGAGTGTTCTTTGCCCCAGGCCACAGAAATAACAAGTCAAAGAACCAACATTTGAATTCACATTCTCCAGCTTCCAGTTCAGTCCCAGTTCTCACCACTTCATACAAGATTCCCATAGGGGCATCATGCTCATAAAGATTTCATAAAGATACAAAAGTAGGCATACGAGTCATTTTGGAAGAATTACCTTTTGTGATCATAGTCAATTCTGTGGTTTTTCTCCCCAAGCATTTGTTATTTGGTTCAATGAAATATGTCATAAATGCCCGTTATAAAGTATTATGCTTACTAAGCTTTGGGGAACCAAAATAATTTAATAGTACTCAACTTTGAGAAATATTTATCTACCAGGGGATATAACAAATCAACAGAGAAGTAAATACAAAGGAATCTTGGGAGATAGAAAACTCTAGTAAGTGAGAAGAAACTGGAAGTCAGGGGATGTCATAACATGGATCCCAAACCTAAGAGACAGAAGCATCAAGGGAATGTACATGACCAAAGAGTTATAGAATAGAGAGAGTAAAGAGTATGTGTCTATATATACCTATAGAGTTAGTTGTCTAGGATCTATCTCCAGGGCTTATTACAATGCCTAGTACACAGAAGGCACTTAATAAATACTCATTGATTGACTGACCGATTGAAATAAGTTGGGAAAGGTAAATGGAGGTCAGATTGTGGAGGGAATTAAGTTCCGGGCAAATGGGAGCCAATTCTGGATAGGGGAATGCTCTGTGTTTTGGGGATATGAATATATCCACTGTGTAGAGGAGGGATTGGAGGAGTCACTACCTGAACTAGAATAGTGGTCATATGTGTGGAAAGAAGGGAAATGACATAAGAGTTTTAATAATGTTTTAGTGGTAGAATCGCCTTTTTCAAATGTCCTGAAAATTGTTTCCCTCACTGCCTTCAGAACTGTATTGCTTTCAGCATGGAAGTTCATTCTACTTTTTATCTTCTACTCTTCATCTTCTGCTCTGCCTGGCTCCTAGGCAAAACTCTAATTAACTTCATTACCATGCTGATAATTCAAGCTTTAATGGACACTCCCTCCCTCAGCCTCCTCTCCCCTCTGACTGGAGGAATGGAGGATAGAGTACCAAATTCCTCCCAATGCCTTCCTTTATAGAGGACAGAGACTGGACTTTGGGGCCTCACTCCACTCTGCATCTGCTGCTTTCCCTGGTTTCAACTCTATGGAACAAGATGCTCTGAGCCAAGTTTCCCTTGATCTCTTCCCACCCCCACTACTCTCCTCCCTTCTTTTGTGTATTGTCTCCTCCCATTAAATTATAAACTTCTTGAGCAAAGGGACTATCTTTCTTTTTATTGGCACAAAATAGGTGTCTTAGTAAATGTTTATTGGATTAGATTGGATTGAAAATCAGAGTATCCCAAAAGTCTTAGTACCATTGTCAGCTTTGGTCTTTTTAATGAGAGAGGAGGGTCAAAAGGATTAGTCTGCTCTTTTATCGTTTCCTTTAAACAACAAAAGCCTTGTTGAAACTTCAATAGGTTAAAGTTGGACTGAAACTTCTGGGTCAATCTCTACTTGGTCTAGTCCAGCTATTCCCCCCATTTGTTTGCTTGAGTGAAATTCCTCTTTGTGCATACATTACATCAAAGAATATTACATTAAAAGTACAAATGAAATTGGGTGTCACTTCTGTCACTGATGGAAAAAAATAATTTGCTATGAAATCTTTACAGATCTTTTCCACTTTTCGTTTGTCTTGTCTTCCTCCTTCTAGTGTTATCCTTTATAAGCCTTTAGATGATCTGACTTAGATGGCTGTCTTACCAAGTTTTCTGTAAACTTGTTCTGTCCATGGATTTTTGCTGTTTTAAGTAATCGATTGTCTAATCTCCTCCCAAATCTCATTTTATAAACAAGGGAAGTAAAGCCTGAAAAGGCAAATGAGGTAGTATCGCTCATAACCCTGCACTATCCTTCTAGCTAAGATTTTACATGCAGGTTTATATTCTAGTGTTCCCATTTCTCTTCACTGAAATGGTTTCTAAGTTTTTTCAGTCTCCTTGTCATAGAACAAAATTTCTTTAGGAAATGATGACCATCTGGGTTTGCGGGAAGGAATTATTGAACTGATATCTGTTCTTTTATCATATCCATTAATTTTAGTATCAAAGAGCAAGCTGGAGTTGCCTCAGTCATTTAGCATATTTTCTCATTTGTATATTCTTTTCTAATTTAATATTGATTTTATTCATTTTTCTTTTCTGTCTTAGAATCAATACTAAGAATTGGTTCCAACGCAGAAGAGTGGTAGGTGATTGAGGTTAAGTGACTTGCTTGGGGGTCACACAGCCAGGAAGTTTCTGAGGTCAGATTTGAATCCAGGACCTCCCATCTCCAGGCCTGGTCCTCTATCTTCTGAGTCACCTAGTTGCCCTTTTTGTTCTAACAAAATGGTCTGATTGTACAGAGGCAAAAATGATTCAGAAGTTCCTCCTCCATCGGTGACCAGTCATTTCCTCTTCAGTTAAAATCAGCTTAACTTCTTGTGATATTATTCGGTGTTCATCATGCCCAGTGCCTCCTGACTTTCTTCCAGAAGAATATTATAAATCCGTTTCAGATTTCTATATAATTTCATCTTCTGATGTCTCTTGTGTCTTACTCCTAGACCATTTGAGATTTTATGGAACCACTTCCCAATGGTATCAAGGTCTTTAAAAGACCACCAGTCTGTCAAGCAGAAGTCACAGGCCAAATTCTAAGCCAAGGCAGAAAGAACAGTCATTATGGAGCCAAAGAACCTGAATTTGAATCACAGTTCCACCACTTCCTAGCTTTGTAAACTTGGATTATCAATGAACAAACATTTATAAAGCACCTACTATGTACTAGGCACTGTGCTTGGTATTGGGAATAGAAATCTCTTCTTGAAGCTTCCATTTCGTGTTGGATTAGGTGTTTTCTAAGGTCCTTCCATCTTGAAACCCATGATCCTAAGATTTTCTAGGGCATGACCCTCCCCAAGTGAGTGTGATTGGGAGCATTTCCATTCAGATGGAGATGGTGGCTTTTTTGCAGAGTAGTCACTGGATAGGTGCTGATCCTAAGAAATCTAGGGATTTATAGGACATCCAAAGTCAAAGACAGCAATAGATTGGAAATCTAGGACAATAAAATCAGGATCTAGGAGACTCCCAATCACCAGAGGTCAGGAGCCAAGACAAAGAGATATTGATTCATCTCAGACTCCCTATCACCCTGCCTGCCATTTGCAATGGGACTAGAACATTAAAATAGGAACTAGATCTAGAACAGATAACATAACATGTCCACCAGGTGAGAGAAAGGGACTTAGAAGAGGAAATTTCAGAATTGAGAGCACCTTTAAAAAAAAAGAAAATGTCAGATGGGAGGGGTCTTAGAACATCAGGACTGGGAGGAGCCCGGGAACAGGAGATGTCAGAGTTGGGAGGGGTCTTAGAACAGGAGATGTCAGAGATTAAAAGGATGGTAGAGATGTGATGTAATCCCTCTTCTTATAGAGGAAGATACAGAGATACAAACGTCAGTAGAGACATCCATTTGGAATTTCCCAATCAGAGAGGCTTCCATGGATTCCTCCACTTCCCAGGCTTCCTGGTGGCCTTGGAAGAGCCATTGACTTCCTGGATTTCCTTTTTCCATGATATTTCCAAACAGACATGTTCTGAATCAGCTCCTTCACTAATCTGATAGGATAGGGATCTCCCAGCAGAGAAGACCGCCCCGCCCCATCCCTCACTATCTGCTCCCAAAACATCATTATTATTATCATCCTCCAGTAAGTTCAAATCCCATTAGAACTCCATGGGGTTGTTTCCAGTATGGGCTTACAAAGAGCAGATGTTTCTTAATTGCTATTTGGACTGCCTAGGGGGTGTTTTACTCCCATAATCCCGCTAAAGTATTAGATTTTTTTGCTTTCCATAATGGGAGAAGGCAAACCATTTTTCCAGAGAGGAAGAGAGAAAAGGAAGGGAGGGGGAAAGAGAGAGACAGAGACAGAGAGAGACAGAGACAGAGAGACAGAGACAGAGACAGAGACAGACAGAGACAGAGACAGAGAGGCAAAGACAGAGAGACAGAGAGAGAGACAGAGACAGACAGAGACAGAGACAGAGACAGAGACAGAGAGACAGAGACAGAGACAGAGACAGACAGAGACAGAGACAGAGACAGAGACAGAGAGGCAGAGACAGAGAGACAGAGACAGAGACAGAGAGACAGAGAGGGAGAGAGAGAGAGAGAGAGAGAGAGCGCATCCTGAAACAAAGTGTTCTTTCTGGGCTTAGAGTCAGGAGACCTAAGTTCAGATCTTAGCTTTTTCTCTTCTAGAGGCTCAGTTTTTCCATCTATAAAATGTAGGTATTGAAACTTACATTCTACTAAGTCCCAAACTCAGTCCTATAAATTGAAATACTTAAAATAATTAGGGGCAGCTGGGTAGCTCAGTGGAGTGAGAGTCAGGCCTAGAGACAGGAGGTCCTAGGTTCAAACCCGGCCTCAGCCACTTCCCAGCTGTGTGACCCTGGGCAAGTCACTTGACCCCCATTGCCCACCCTTACCAATCTTCCACCTATGAGACAATACACCGAAGTACAAGGGTTTAAAAAAAATTAAAAAAAAAAAATTAATATTTATATGACAAAGAGATGGCAGGTTGACCTCTCAAATTCCCCATTCATAATATCAGGGGAAAAAGCAATAGAAATCTCTAACATTTTGGATACCCCTTATGTTTGGAAAGCTTATGAGAGAAAGGGCAACTAGGTGGCTCAATGGACAGAGCACCAGACCTGGAGATGGGAGGTCCTGGATTCAAATCTGGCCTCAGACACTTCCTAGCTATGTGACCCTGAGCAAGTCACTTATTTCCAATTGCCTAGCCCTTATCTCTTTTTGCCTTGGAACCAATATTTAGTATTGATTCTAAGACAGAAGGTAAGGGGTTAAAAAAAAGCACAATAATTTATAAGAAGAGACTGTCACACAGTGATAGGTAAGTGACCAAAATCTTGGGAGGGACTATGCCAATCAGAGAGATCAATTGAAAAACATTTATTAAGTGCCTGCTATGTACCAGGCACTCTGCTGAAGGTCCAAAAAGAGGCAAAAAACATTCCTTGCCCTCAAAGAGCTTACGATCTAATGGGAGAGGCAACATACAAGGAAATATTTACAAAGCAAGCTGTATACAGGATTAATAGTTAATGGAGGAAAGGCACTGGAATTAATAGGGGATGGGGAAGGCTTCCTATAGAAGGGAGGATTTTAGTTGGGCCCAAAAGGAAGCCAGGGAGGTGAGTGTTCTAGACTTTGGGGACAGTCAGAGTAAAGGTCCAGAGCTAAGGGATGGAGAGTCTTATTCATGAAACAGCTAAGAGGTTGGTGTCATTAGACTGAAGAGTGTTGGGGAGTTAAGTGGGAGAAGACCTGAAAGGCAAGAAGGGGCTGGGCTGTAAAGGGGTTTGAATGCCAAACAGCATTTATATTTGCTCCTAGAGGTAATAGGGAGCCATTGGACCTTATTGAGTAGCAGGTAACATGATCAGACTTGGGTTTTAGGGAAATTACTTTAGCGGCTGAATGGAGGATGGACTGGAACAGGGAGAAACTGAGGCAGGCAGCTCCCCTCTTCCTCCCCTGGTAGCTATTATAATAGTTCAGGTGGGAGGGGATGAGGGTCTGCTCTTGAAAATCAGCAGTTTGGGTCAGAGGAGAGAAGGGAGCATATTCAAGAAATATTAATTGGGTATTTGAGGGCTTATTTGTTACGTTTTAAGATAACAAAGAGGACGGGTGGCATCTGTATTCGGTAACCTACTAAAGAGGTTCCTTATTCCACATTCAAAGGATTATGGATCTGGGGCTGGAAGGGACCTCAGAGGCCATCTAGCCATAGTACATAGACTTAAAGCTAAAAGGACCCTTTGTTGTTGAGTTGGATCCAACTCTTCGTGACCCGAGGAACACAGCACACCAATACTGTCTGTCCATGGGATTTTCTTGTCAAATGGGGGTCATCGTCCCTTCCGGAGGCAGCCCTAACGAATGAGAAAGCATCGTGGCAGTGGCAGAGCCCTCCAGAAATGTGGGCTGTCATAAATCAGCCACGACGATTACAATAATTATAAATGAATGATAGAAGTTATTAATAACCAAGTGATGGGTGTGCCTAGGCTGGAGTCATTCAGGGAAACGGGCTGCTTAGAATCTGACATGAGGCCGGGCAAATGCAGCATCTGCCTCCTCTCCCTTGGCCCCGGCCCAAAGGGCAATGTGTTGGCTCGGGCCAGACACGGGGCCATCCATCAGCCTCCGCTAATGGCCTTCTCCTTGGGCAGCCCAAGTTTTCTGTTGTGTTTTTAATCCGCTGCCTGCTCTGGGCCTTGGCCCTGGAGTCACGGAATGGGGAAAAAATCTGAAAAACACTTCAGGAGAAGGTCTACGGACAACACACTGGCATCAGGTGGGAGCTGGGCTGACAGGCAGGAGCTTTTTCTCCTTCCTGGCTTTCTCTTTTTCATCTTTTTAATAATAACCTGTTTGGATGGCATCGTTGCTAAGAGACAGTAGTGTCTGGTGACGGGTTCTGATGGCCAGGGCAGAAGACTGATTGGATCGGTCCTATCATGTGGCAGGCACCCAGGAGCAGGGCCCGGCCCTTGCTGATTCCCCCAGTCTGGTCTCAGCAGAAAGTAAAGGAATCCTGGGAATCGTGAACTGAGGGTTCCTCGTGTCAAACTAACGGAACACTAGAATTGTTTTAATGTAATTGTTTTTTTCTAACTTCACAAAAGTCTAGGGGGCAGCTAAATGGCTCAGGGGATGGAGAGCTAGGGCTAGGAGATGTTCAAATATGACTTCAGGGCACTTCCTGGCTGTGTGACCCTGGGCGAGTCACTTAACCCCCATTGCCCAGCCATTACTGCTCCTCTGCCTTGGAACCGATACACAGGATTGATTCCTAGACAAAAGTAAGAGCTTTTTTAAGAAATGAAAAAAATGAATAGTCTAGGTTTCTCCCTCTCACTCCTCCCTATTAGGAAGAAAAAAGAAAAACAAAACTCTTATAACAAATATGCAGTCAAGCAAGACAAATTCCCACACTGGCCTTGTCCAAAAATGCATCTCATTCTGCAGCCGTCCATCATCCCTCGGTCAAGAGGGGGGCCGCCGGCCTCTTCATCAGGCCCCTGGAAAGCACGGCTGGTCAGCACCGTAGCAGAGCTCTTGCATCTTCCACAGCTGTCTTTATAACATCGTAGTTATAGAAACAATTTAGTTATATGATATATTTATATATATATATACAGTTCTATAAATGATACAGTCATGATACACAGTTATATAAATAACAGTTATACAATGTATATAGTTCTATAAGTGATATAGTTATATGATATATACAGTTATATAAATGTTATATAGTTATATAAATGATACATGATAAATACAGCTATATAAATTATATGGTTATACAATGTATACAGTCATGTAAATTATATTGTTATATGATACATCATCATATAAATTATATAATTATGTGATAAATAATTATATAATTTGTATAGTTGTATGATATAAAGTTATATAAATTAAATAGTTATGTAAATGATATATGATATATACAGTTATATAAATTATATAGTTATACAATGTATACAGTTATATAAATTATGTTGTTATATGACATATAGTTCTATAAATGATATAGTTATATGATATATACAGTTATATAAATGATATAATTATATGGTGTATATATAGTTAGTTACATAATATAGTTATATAAATTATATTACCATATGAGATATAGTTATATGATATAAAATTATATTGTTATATGATATATAGTTATATGATATATACAGTTCTATAAATTATATAGTCATGATACATATATTTATATAAATCATATAGTTATACAATGTACACAATTATATAAATGATATAATTATATCATATATACAATTATATAAATAATTTAGTTATATGAATTATAGTTATAGAAATTATATAGTTGTAAGATATACAGTTATATAAATGATATAGTCATATGATATAAATACAGTTATATAAATTATATAGTTGTATGATGTTAAGTTATATAAATTATATAGTTATATAAATGATAGTTATATGATATATAGTTATATGAAGTATATAGTTATACAATATATAATGTTATATAAATGATATAGTTATATGATATGCATGTGGTTATAAATTATATTATCATATGACATGTAGTTATATAAATGATATAGTCATGTGATAAATATATATATATATACAGTTATATAAACTATATGTATGTATGTATGTATATACAAATATACACTTATAAAAATTGTTCTCCTGGGTCTGCTCACTTCATTCTGTTTTTGTTTCTGCATTCTTATATTTATGTAGGTCTTCCAAGTCCCCTTTGTTTCTGCTCTGGGGCAGGAGTTAGGAAGACCTGAATTCAAGGCTGGCTATAGGTACTTACTGGCTGTGGGACCTTGAGTAAGTCATTGAACCTCTCTTTTTCCTCGTCTGGAAAACAGCACCTATTTCATAGGTTTTTTGATAGACAATGTTTGTAAAGTATTTTGCACAGGCACTTTATAAATGTTAGCTACTGTTATTATTATTATTATTATTATCTTGCAGCTCAATGATATCCCATTTTATTTACACACCACAGTTTGGTCAGGATAGGGTATGTAGAAAGGACTAGCATCTCTGGTGGGAGGGTTTGCCAAGCTCTTTTCAGGGTTGCTCATTCATCTTTAGCATCCACCTGTCACCCAACTCTTGCCTGTGACTTTAAGAGGCTGTAGTATGCCCATCAGCCATACTCTGATTAAACCCTCTGGGCAGGCAGGCAGAACCAGTTGAGGGTAACCGTTAATGGTGAGGGTGATGATGGGCCTCAAACCAGTCAGTGAGTTAGTGGGATGTCTCCCTAAAGCACATGAAGACTTCCCCTGGAAGAATGGGAAGTTGAGAACAATTTGTTCCAATGGCCACCAAGGAAGCTGAAACAGACACTTGGAGCACTTAGAGGTTGGTCAGAAGTGGAAGATGCCCAGATCATCCCCTGCATCCAGGGCCATCCTCAGTCATCACAATTTTTGTCTTGCCACTGGTCTTGGCTGACTCTGGAAGAGACGTGAGGCTGAAGACTTTGTGCAACTCTGCCTCGCTAAAATCCAAACCACCCATGAGTCAACACACATCACCCCATGATGTCATTGGTCCTCTTTGTAAATGAAGGATAAACAACAATGATGGATATTTCCATAATTTCCAGTTCACTAACCATCCCCTTAATAATACATTCTAAAAACCATTTTTTCCAGGAATAGCAACCAAACTCACTGGCCTATAGTTTGAAGAGGCTATTCTCTCCCATTTTTGGAAAATTGGGTCCATGTTTGCCCTTCTCCAGTTCTGAGTCATGTCTCCCAGTCTCCCATTCTCCAGAATCTCTCAAAGAATGTTGAGAGAGGCTCATCAAGTACTGCTGTGACTTCTTTCAGTCCTTTAATTTAAAGGGCAGGTAGGGAGAGAAGCAACATGTCATAGAGGATAGAGAGTTGGCCTTGGAGCCAAAAAAGAACTGGTTCATAGTCTTTCCTCTGATGCATAGAGGGACAGAGGCTGTGTGACTCTGGGAAAGTCACTTCACCTCTCCAAGCCTGTAAGGTGAAGAGTAGGTATTGGAGGTCCTCACTAGGAACACCATTGAAATCACAGATCTGGCCAAATATACAAACAGATAAGAGTTCTCATCTCTCATCTTATCTCCCCTTTTCTTGGGTTTTTAGTCCTGCTTCAAAAACGATGATCTGGGGGGCAGTGGGGTGGCTCAGTGGATTGAGAGCCAGGCCTAGAAATGGGAGGTCCTGGGTTCAAATTTAATCTCACACACTTCTTAGCTGGGTGACCCTGGGCAAGTCACTTAACTCCCATTGCCTACCCCTTACCACTCTTCTGCCTTAGAACCAATCCACAATTACAATCTGGCAGGAGAAAGAAAACTAACTTTGCAGTCAGGAGTCTTTCATTGAAATCCTCACTCTGACACTTTTTAGCTCAGTGCCCACAGGCAAGAGACTAACCTGTTCTGAGCCTCCTTTTTCTGATCCTTCAAGTGGGTATAACAGTCATCATCATCTACCCCATTTGTTTGTGAAGCAGTCTTTGGCATCCTCAAGATGCTACAGAAATGGGAAGCACTGTTAAAAGGTCTACACTTCGGAAGCCCTATCAGAGAGCAGCTCTCAACTAAGGCAGAAAACAATACTGGTGGACCAGCACGTGGAAGTGGAGCCTTCCTTTCCCTGCATGAAGTCTACCTTAGTAGAGTGGGACCAGGATTTGAAAAGCATAGCCACTGCCCAAACCTTGAAATTCCAAACTCCTACTATCACCCTACCCATACCTTTCTCAGAAGGTTCCATAGTAACCATTGACCAAGAGGCAATCATGGCAGTTAGAGCTAGAAAAGACCTTCAAAATCATCTAGTCTAACTCCAGCATTTTTGGAAGAGGAACCAAAAGTCCAAAGTTAAATGACTTGCCCAAGGTCATTGGGCACCCAAGCCCAGCTTCAAACTCAGGTTCTCCGACTTTACATCCATCCTTTCCACTTTCTTCCCTTCTAACAAGGAACCTAGTATTGTGACTTCAGTATCTGAAGTCAGGAAGACCTGAGTTCAAATGTGGCCTCGGACACTTTCTAGCTGTGTGATCCTGGGCAAGTCATATATCCCTGTTGGCCTCAGTTTCCTCATCTCTCAAATGAGTTGGAGAAGGAAATGGCAAACCACACCAGTCTCTTTGCCAAGAAAATCCCAATGGGGTCACAAAGAAGCAGACACATCTACTACCCAGGGAATCCACACCAGTGAGAAACCATTACACTTTCCAAGACAGATTCTTAATGAAATCCACAATGAAGACAGGAAGGGAGACAGACAGAAATCCAGTCTGGGAAATTCCTTCAAGGCTCTTTATTTAATCTCTGTTACCTGATTTTTGTAGACCTGCCACCTGGTTTCTTTTAGCTCCCATGCCTATAGACTATTTCTTTTAGCCACCAGTAAAGTTGAAATTCCTTTTCTTCTTCTTCTTCTTCTTCTTCTTCTTCTTCTTCTTCTTCTTCTTCTTCTTCTTCTTCTT
>NC_058130.1:771158062-771176390 GCF_016433145.1 Gracilinanus agilis | reverse complement strand
GGGGGGGGGGGCCTTGCGAATCCAAGACCAGAGATTCTCAACTCATGGATAGATTTCAGGGAATCCATAAATTTACATGGGGAAAAAATTATCTTTATTTTCATTCAACTCCAACTAAAATTTATCTTTTTTCTTTTTTTTTACCCTGGGCAAATTACTTAACTCCCATTGCCTAGACCTTACCACTCTTCCAACTTGGAACCAATACACAATACTGATTCTAAGACAGAAGATGAGGGTTTACAAAAAATATGGCCTCAGATACTACTCAGCTTTGTGACCCTGGACAAGTCACTTCATCTCCATCGCCCAGCCCTTACCGCTCTTCTGCCTTGGAACCAGTACACAGTATTGATTCTAAGATGAAGATACAGCTTTTAAAAAAAGAACTTGGGGCTTAATCCAACTCTCTTCTTTCACAGATAAAAACTGAGACATAGAGAAAGTAATTTGTCCAAGGTTCACCAAAAATAAATAAAAAGAGGAAGATTTGGGGAGGAGGACAGGGCCCCTTGGTCATGATATATAGAATTGATAAGAATACATGGAGTAATGATATATGGAGCCTGAGGTGTCTCCTTAATTCCTGGAATAGAGCAAGGGGAGGGTTTTGGATATCCAGGAAGGAATCTAAGAGTTTTCAGAGCCTGCAGGAATCAATTAACAAATATTTATTATTAGGGACCTACTGTGAGCCAGGCATTGTACAAAGTGCTGGGAATATAAAAAAGCACAAAAACAAGCAAGCAAAAGGCAGTCCCTGCCCTCAAGGGACTCACTGTCTAATAGGGGAAACAACTTGCAAGCAAATATTTACAAGCAAACTATATATAGAATAAATAGGAAATGATTAACAGAGTGAAGACACCCGAGCTAAGAGCAAGGAAACACCAGAAACAGGAAGAAGACAGGAAACAAATTCCCTGTCTTTCATGGCAAGGTCAGAAGAGGCAAAATGACTGAGTCATTTTCTCCTCGCTGCTTCCTGGGGTCCTGGGCCTTGAAGGAGAACGTTAGTGGGGCAGAAAGGGGACAAGGCACTCACCACTTTGATGGGTCTCAGGGAGCTGAGTGCATCGGTCCGGCGGCTGTTGGTCCAAGAGTCCCATCGAGGATACTCACCTTTCTCAAACACAAACTGCTCTCCTTTGCAGTTGGCCTGTTCATACCCGACCCAGCTGCCACAGACAGACAGAGGCAGAGAGTTAACACACTCCGAGAGCCCACATCAGTGCAGTCTCTCTCCTGAGAGGCCTTCAGACAAGTCCCACATCAATACCCCACCCCTTTTCTTATGAAAATCCTCCAATAGACTGATATTTATAAATGTAAGTATATTAAAATTTAAAAATAATAAATATATTTATAAAATATAATATATAGGGGACATCTGGGTAGGTCAGTGGATTGAGAGCCAGGTCTAGATCTGGGAGGTTCTGAGTTCAAATGTGGCCTCAGATACTTCCCCAGCTGTGTGACCCTGGGCAAGTCACTTAACCCCCTTTGCCTAGCCCTCATCATTCTTCTGCCTTGGAACCAATACATAGTATTGATTCTAAGGTGGAAGGTGAGGGTTTTTAAAATATATATAAATATATATATATGAATAAAATAGTAAAATAAGCAGATCTATAAATATATTATATAATGCACATGATATATTACAAATTTATAAGTATATTAAGTAAAAGACCCTGACACGTCACAGCTCCCTCCGTTGCATGTCCAGAGAAAATCCAAGCACCAGACTATAGTCCTCTCTTTCTTACCCTTGCTAGGAAACCTCCAACCCAGACCAATCCCAACTTGGGGTACCGGGGATAGATTGATTTTAGGATTGCTGGAGGCCCCCCTCTATTCCACTCTCTATATTGTGTTCTCCTACAGTCACAGAGGAAGCCTGCTAGGAATAGACCCACTTCCTAGGCCTGGCTTTGGGATCTCTGCTCTTAACTAAGGTCGGCCAGAGATAACCTGAAGAGTCCGTTACTGCCAATCTCATAGCAATCAATCAATAAGTTTCTTTTTTTTTTTTTTTTTTATTAAACCTTTACCTTCCCTCTTGGAGTCAATATTGAATATTGGCTCCAAGGCAGAAGAGTGGCAAGGGTAGGCAATGGGGGTCAAGTGACTTGCCCAGGGTCACACAGCTGGGAAGTGTCTGAGACCAGATTCAATAAGTTTCTTTTAAGGGTATTCTATGTTCTTTCTGGATATAAGGCTCTCTGCTCTGCTCTTTGAGGCCTAGGTCTGCTCTCTCTAATTAGCAAAGGAAATTCCATACTTAATAGCTCTTGGAAAGTAGGGCTGGAAGCAGAATTGGTCATCTTAGCTTTGCCATTTGCATTATCTTTGACAAGTCACTGAACTTCCTGGAACCTCAGTTTCCTCATCTGACAAATGAGAAATTGGAGGCGATTACCTCCAACGTCCCTTCCTGTTGGCAATTAATGATTAAGTAATTGATGGAAGTGATAAAGCCTGAAGAGGAACTTATATGGCATAGAAACAGGGGCCTGGAAGTCTGGAAAGGATGTGAAGCATTATTCTATTACCGCCTGAAAATCTACAAAGGAAGAGATGCCACAATCTCACTTGATAAAACTACTGAATCCTTGTTAAAACAAAGGGTCTGAGCTATAGAGGCAGTGTGGCTTAGTGGAGAAATTCTGGATTTGAAGTCAGAGAACCTAGGACCGTTCAAATCTGGTTCTACCAGTTAATAATATTAGTTAGCATCTATATAATGGACTTTTAAGTTTCCTTACAATAATCACATTTTATCCTCCCAACCACCCTGAAACATAAATGCTATTATTACCTTGTTTTACAGGTGAATAAATTGAAACATACATAAGTTCAAGCCCCTAGCTCTGGGTCACACAGTTATTGTAAGTATCTGAGGTGGGATTTGAATTCAGATCTCCAGACTTCATGCCTAGGACTCTATCCATTGTACCACCTAAAAAAAAGTAAGCAGCCCATATCTTTTTTTATTTTTACCCTTACCTTCAATCTTATAATCAATATTGAGTATTAGGTCCAAAGCAGAAGAGTGGTAAGGGATAAGTAATTGGGGTTAAGTGACCTTCCCAAGGTCACACAGCTAAGAAGTATCTGAGGCCAGATTTGAACCTCCTCTCTCTGAACCTGGTGTTCTATCCATTGAACCACCTAGATGCCCTCCACTGCAACCCATATTTTTAAACTAGATAATCAGAGTAGAACTGGGTTTCTCTGGGTCTAGTAAGACTGACTATATCAGGAAGGA
The DNA here is from genome assembly GCF_016433145.1 of Gracilinanus agilis. Classification (NCBI taxonomy): domain Eukaryota; kingdom Metazoa; phylum Chordata; class Mammalia; order Didelphimorphia; family Didelphidae; genus Gracilinanus; species Gracilinanus agilis. Next base: position 771,173,119 of record NC_058130.1, on the reverse strand, counting down.
AGACAAACTCCCTGCCCCTACTTAGGGCTAATCTAGGGAGTGAGGGGGCAGCTTGTCTTGGGGATAGCCTCTAAGTGGTTGAAAGCAAGAACCATTCTCTGTTACCTACCAACTGCCTAGCTGATTAAAGTCCTGCCAAGATGCTTGAAACAAACAAATTCTGTCATCCCCTACCAGGGGCAAGAGAGCACAGGCTTTAAAGTCAAGCTTTTTTCTACAGAAAAGGATAGAGGAATTAGGGCTGGGATTGGGAGAGTAGAGGAAAAGGAACCAAAAAGTTACCCATGGCTATTTTCTGGCTAGAGAAAGGGGTTAATCAGGCACCACAGTGAGTCACTGCGGCCCCACTAAAAATAGCCCCACAACAACACCTGCATCCAGGCCCTAGGAAAGAGTGGCCCTCCTGACATCCGGGAGGGCCTGATGGCTAAGACGCCAAGTCAGGGCCTTCAGGGGTGGGCCTGGTCATGAGTTACTAATGCAGAGGGGCTTGCTTGACTTACAAGCACTCGTTTATTTTTTTTTTTTTGCCCATGTCCTGGGAAAGAAAAGGAAGAGGCCTCCTTTAGATCATCTAGGACCAGGAACAGTATTGATCATACTTCTTGGCATTCCAGAGAAGGATTCCAGCTGTTTGCCACCCAGAGAGATGACTCTCTTTTCTTCCAGAAGCTGCTTTATCTCAACCTAAAACCTTAGAATCAAGCGGAAAGACTTTGGGAACCTCCCGGTGCTCCCAGGGGGCCCTAAACAAAGACTTCTACCAGATAATCAACCCAGGTCTTTTTGCTGAAGTTTTCTTTAGTGTTTTGAGTTAAATATATCCGATGCCCACAAATTGATAGTTTGAAAGGAACTTTGGAATCATATTTAGAGAATGTTAGAACTGAAAAGGGTCAGAGGATATAGGACATTGAATGTTAGTGCTCCCATTGGTTCCCTGCTTTTTTTATTTTTTCCTTTAAAAAAAGTTACTTTCTGTTCTTATAACTATAAGAAAGAAGGGCAAAAACTAGGCAAACAGGTTAACTGACTTGCCCAAGATTAAACAGTAGGAAGTGTCTGTGGTCACATTTGAACTCAGTTCCTCCCAACTCCAGGCCTGTCTCTATCCACTGAGTCACCTAGCTGTCCCTTCCCTGTTGTTTATGAAATAAAATTCACATGATTTTATACATATATATATCAGATCAAATTGCTTGCCAGTACCAGGATGAAGGAGGGAAGGCAGACAATTTGGATCATATATCTTTGGAAAACTTACATGGAAATTTGTTATTACATGTAATTAGTAAAACAAAATATCTTTATAATAAAAAAATGAAAATAAAATGCACAATACCTGGTGTATAATAAACACTTAAGAAATTCTCTATTGATCCATCTATCAATCTATCTTCTATCCATCTACCAATCCATCACCTATCTATCTTACTGTCTGTCTATACAGCTTTTTATGTATGTATCTATCTATATTTCCATCTATCTATCCATCATTCTCTCTATCCATCCATCACTGATTTTCATCTATCTCCTTATCATCAGTCTATCTCTCTATCTCCATCATTTCTCTCTTCTCTCCTTTTACTCAGGACTCTGCAACCTTGATCCCATGAACCTCTCTGATTTTTTCATCTACTACTTCCCTTTGTGAGTTCTGTTTTCCTTTGTAGATACTGCTCACATCTCTTCTGCATCTTTTTACACAATCTCCTTCAGGAGCAGAATGTATCATTTTAGTAAAATGTAAGCTCCCTGACAGCAAGGACCATTTCATCTTTATGTTAATCTTTATACTCCCAGTCCATTGAGCAGAATAGGTGATGAATAAGAGTCTGTCAAAATAGATCAAATAGACTAGGATTGCCTCTCTGGGAGGCCATACCCTTGGTCAAAACTTCTAGGGGCTCAAAGTCATGCCCTTCTCTTTCCCCAGGATCAGTTGACAGTTGCCCAGGTCCCTGTCCCACACTGCCCTCTAGGCTTGTCCTGCCTCTATCCCAAGGCTATTTCCAGCAGCCTCATAACTAGCTAGACCAAGAGGCACTTACGGTCCCGACTGCACAAGAATGGAGGCCGCCTTCTCCATCCCAGTCTCCTTTAGGTTGGAACATGGCCCACTCAGCTCATGGGAGCGACCCTGGAAATTCTCCTGCTCAAAGATGACAATCTAGGCACCAGAGAAAAGAGAAAACCACTGTAGGTCCAATCTTCTGATGACTCTGGACGCCCCGGCTTGGAATGCCTTACACTGAGCTAAGGGATGAGAAGGGGGAGTATTTCTTATGACCAGCTCCAACTTTTCCATCCTAGAACTTGTCTACCTTGGGCTACCCTCAGAGAATTACAAAATATCAGAACTGGGAAGGGGCTTTGGATACCCTCCAATCCAACTCTGTCATTTTACAGATGAGAAAACTCCAGAAAGAAGTGACTCACCCAAGATCCTGAAGTCACTCAAGCTAAGAACAGAGCCTGGGCTTCCTATCAGTATGGTCTACTCAAAAGAATGCTATATTTTGAACTAATGGATCTGAGTTCAAATCCCAACTCCATTTATTATTACTCACCACAACCTTAGACAAGTCACTACCTGCCTGGAAGGCTCAGCACTATTCTATAAAAGGAGAGGTTTGGAAAAGCTTTTTCTATGGCCCCAGGCTTCCAATACTTCTCAGAGTAATCAAAAACAAGAGAGAAACAGGAAGATGCTTGATCCTGAGTTGGCGAGGTCTTCTCAAATCAGAAGCCTCTCCCTAGGATCATCCTCTCCATCTTCCTTACTACAAATGTACCTGGGCCTCCCCTCTTCTTGACCCTTCCTTAGTCCCATCCTGCTATTGAAATCCCAACAAGAAACTACTCAGATCCCCAGGGCTGGCAGTGAACAGTGAGAGGTGCCACTAAAACCCGAGTTCAAACCCTACTTCAGACATTTACAGAGTGTGGACCTCCTTATCTATAAAAATGAGGGGGTTGGACTTGGAGTCCTCTAAAATCCCTTCCAGCTCTCAGTCTATGACTTCATAATCTCCTTGGGTCTCAGTTTCCTTATCCACAAAATGAGGGCAAATTTGAGGATCTCTAAGTTCCATTCTAGCTATGATAGTATAACCCATCTAGACCTCAGTTTTCTAAACTGTAAAATGAGGGAGTTGGACTTGAAGGCCTCTAAAGTCCCTTCTATCTCTCAGTTTATAGCCTCATAATCTTCTTGGGCCTCAGTTTCCTTACCTGTAAAATGGGGGAGGGTGGATTTGATGACCTCTACATTCCATTCTAGCTATGAAAAATATAACCTTCTGGACCCTGGTTTCCTAAACTGTAAAATGAGGGACTTGGACTTGAAGGCCTCTAAAGTCCCTTCCAGCTCTTGACTCATGATCCTTTGGGATGGTTCATGAATTGCTGTGGAAAAAAAAGGCTTCCAGGGAGGAGATGGTCAATGAAAGACAGAAACTTTCACCAGGAGGTTACTGCCATCAGCAATTTCCAAGGACCGACTTTATTCTCATCCTGAAGAAAGACCAGGATTGAGGAGCTGGGAGGGGAAGGGATGGACTATATGCCACTCTGGATAATTCTGCAGGTTCAGCTATGCCTTCCCCAGTCCCTCAATAAGACTAGCTCCTTGGACCAACCTAACATTCTCTGACTTTATCACAACCAAAGGGAGAACAATTGTCCTGCCCCTAATGGAGCCATTTGGGGGGTGGGGTAGGAGTTGGGGAAGACAGCCATGTCCTAGGAAAAGTCTAATGAATAGTTTGATCCACAGAGAGAAGTCTGGAAGCATCCACTCTCCTTCCCCAATTTAGGCAGGCACACACATGTGCATAAACACACATAATACATACATACACATACCAGGCTAATACTTTGCCCCTATCTACCTTCTGGAAGACATCTCTCCCCCTGGATCTACCAAGAATTGAATGGCAGAGGGGAAATGCTCACCCAATATAGCCTTCCCTCTCCCCCAACTCCTTCCTTTGTCTACTCTTTCTACTGAGACAGGGACTGGCAAGAGAGCTGGGTAAGGGCAATCAAGACATCTGCTTTCCAGCCCTGGCTCCATCACTTAGTAGCTTGTGATCTTGGACATAGAACTTCCCTGTAAAATAAAAGATTTGGACTCCATGAGCCCTAAGGGTCTATCCAACCCTGATGTTTGGAGAGTCCACAAATTATTAAGGTCTTAGTAAGAATTATCAGGTTAAAATCCCCCAACTTATTTCAATCTCCTTTTTTTCATAAAGGAACAGACTGGGGCCAAGAAAAGGAAAGTGCCTTGTCCAGAGTTACCTGTGTTCCTTACCCAAGAAACCCACTTAACTGGGTACCCACCTTGGGATTGAGGGGCTGCGGTTTAGAGGACTGAGTCTGGTGGTCCGACGCCATGATCACCTTCTCACTCGGAAACTGAGGAGAAACAAGAGATAGGTAAGAAGCTCCCTTCTCCCCCAAACAAACAAAATCTGGATATATTTCTACAGCCTGGATTAAGATTCTCTGTAAGTAGGGCAGAATCTCAGACTCCCATCTTTTTATTTTCTAAACCTTTATTCTTCCATCTTAGAATCAATACTTTGTACTAGTCCCAAGGCAGAAGAGCAGCAAGGGCTAGGTAATTGAGATTAAGTGACTTGCCCAGGGTCACTCAGCTAGGAAGTGTCTAAGGCCATATTTGAATCCCAGAACCCCTGTCTCTAGGCCTGGTACTCAATCCACTGAGCCACCTACCTGCCCCCAACCTCATCATGTTTAACTTGAAAAGGACTTCAGTAACCATCTGGCATAATCTTGGGGAAAAGGGGATATTTTTCTACCATATTTTCTCCATAGTTTGAGGAATTACTATCTCCCAAAGCAGTCCAGACTCCTCATGAGTAATTCTTCCTGACATCAATCCTACATTTGTCTCTTTTCAGTTTGAGCCCGGTGTCTCTGGTTCTGCTCCCTGGGACCAGGCTGAAGAAGGCTCATCCCTCTTTCCTGTGACCAACCCCCAAAACCTGGAAGATGATGATCATGTCTCTCCGGACCCTTCTTCTCTGGGTGAAACAAGTCCAGTTCCTTTGACCATTACTGAGAGACCATGAACTTCACCAAACAGGTGAGTGCCCTCTTCTCTGGGCACTCTCCAGCATCCTTTCCATCACACAGACCCCAGAACTGATCACAAGACTCTAGAGAGAGTCTGATCAGGCCAGAGCACAGTAAAACTCTCACCCCTCATTCTGGGAAGTTCTGCCTCTCTTAATGCTGCCTCTGATCTTCTTTTTATCTACCTGCTGAGTCATACACTAACTCCTATATGGCACACAGAGTCGAAAAGAAATGCTATCAAAACTTCCTTTCATAGGCACCAGCATGGAGCAGACAAATCCTAGATGTGTGCTCCTGGGCAAAAGTCACTTTGCTAATCTGTGCCTCAGTTTCCCCATCTGTAAAACGAGAAGGTTGGACTTGATGTCCTCTAAGAACTTCTCTCCTCTATCACAATCTAGACTTCTTACTCATAACTCACCCAGACATTTTCACCCAGGGCTGTGGGGTCACTGGAGAGGGCAGAATTCAGCTTTGGAATCCTCTTGCCTTCCCAGGTTGAGCCCTTCCTTCTTCTCCAACCAGCCTTCTCCTTCTCCAGGATCCTTTGTCCCTACATAGCCTTCTCCTTCTGCACCAAGGAATTACTTTTTTCTTCAGCCCCTGTAATCCTTCTCACAACCCAGACACCTCTCCAGGACTAGTCCTTGCCATTCCTTCCTCCCTATTAGAGGTCAAGTGATCTTCCCCCACTCAGCGGGATAACTAATAGTTTCTGTGCCTCCTAGAGATGTTTATTTTTTTGAGTGCATTCTTGAAGGCCTTTGGGACTCTAATGGTGAGATTTCCTGCACTTGCCCAGGCTGTGGTGGTATTGTGCTTTGATGAGTGGATGGCCAGTCTCCCTCAAAATCCCAAGAATTTCCCAAGAAGACTAGGGTCAAATCTGCCTTAAAGAGCAAAGGATACATGGAGTCCTGAAGGCAAAAATAATCCTCAACAGTCATGCCAGCTTGCTTTATTGTCCTAAGTCTGAGGTCTCCAGATATTCAAAGAAAGGGGGTAACTTTAGGGAGGGCATCTGTGAACTTGGGTGGGAAAAGACGGCATCTTAATTTTCATTTTCCTCTACTGAGGAAAATATATCATAAGCAACATTCTGAGAAGAGATCCCCAGGTGGAACTGGACAGCCAAAGGGGTCCATAATTTACAAAAAGTTAAGAACCCCTGTCTTAAGGCAACTGTCTTCCTCTCTCCTTTGTCTTCACACATGTCCCTACCCCAGGGTCCTTAAGTTCTCCAGACATTTCGAAGCAAAACTCTGCCTTTTTCATTGGCCATCAGAAACAGTCATCAGAGAAGAAATTTAAACAATCCAAGGGGGTAAGGCCAAAGTCTTAGCTGTCTCCCTGCCTAGCCCAACTGACAAGCATAATAATAGATTTTTATATAATGCTTTAAGGTCTACAAAGCACTAAAAAATGTTTATTTATGCTCACAACAAACCTGGGAGACAATACTATTACTACTTCCATTTTAGAGATAAGGAAATGGAGGCAAACAGAGGTTGACTTGTCCAGGGTCACAGAGCTAAGTGAGTATCTGAGGCAGGGCTTGAATTCAAGTCTTTCTAACTCCCAGTTCAGTACTCTTGCCCACATTCTACCCAGTTATCTGCTCATGAGTCTAATCTTCAAGATTCACTCCCAAAGCCCCTCTCTATCCATTGGCAGTGGTCCTCCTTTAGAGTAATAACCTACCTGTTGCAGTCTTCAATCAGCACTGACCTTAGAAAGCTGAGAATATTAACTAGCCCAGTATCTGCAGCAAACACTTAATCTTGTGGTAGTTTATTTTTTATTAATCTAACCCCTCCTAAAAAATATCTTAAAGGACTATAGGATTTTGAGAGTATCTCTTCTAATTCTTTTATTTTACAGAGGAGGAAAGTGAGAGCAAAATAGGGAAGTGACTTACCCAAGGTCATGCAACTAATAAGTATCAGAACTACGATTTGAATGAGACACTTCTGACCCCAAATACCATGCTCTTTCCTCTCCACCACACTGATTTCTCACAGCCCCAGAGTCCCTTCGCCTCCCGCCTGTTCTGAAATGGTAGCCGATGATTTTCCATCCAGCAGCCAGAATGAGAGAAAAACACAAGAGAGAAACTCTTACCAGCAATACCAGTACCCGCTCCTGCCCATGAAGGCCCTCCGGCTGGGAGGTGGCATTTATACTGCCCTGGAGGTGCCTGGTGCCAAGATAGGTTACAAAAATCATTCCAGCATGATGCGAATGGAGAATGCCTGATTAAACCCACCGTGAATGCCCAATTCAGCTGATGCTTGCTAGTCTTTGTGTCCCAGTGAGATTATTTCATTAGCTTTCACATTTGACCAGGCTGGGATTGTCCAGGGCATAGGCAAGAAGGGGAGAACTTTGCCTGCATCAGCCCTCTGGGTGCCAACCCCCAGAGCCCCTCTTCTGGACAATGCAGGCGTCAAGCCCATCTCAGCCTTTGTGGAGCCAGGGATTTGGCTACCGGGACACACCGGGGGCACATCTCAGCAGCCTCGTGGTACAAAATCGACGTGGGATTGGTTTTGCAGAGCAAGTCGGTCACCGATGCCAAGTTCCGTCCCAACCTGCATTTGAACTCTGCCTGGTTCGGGGTTTCTAAGGGGCGAGATCTCACAAAAGCCAGGTCAAGGATAGAAAGAGAGAACACCAGATCGAGAAGGGATATGTCAGGGACAAAAGGACCCCAGAGACTGTCTGGCCCAGCTTTCTGATCTGGCAGAGGAAGAAACTGAGAAGAAGACGAGAGAAGTGGCCATTGGGAAAAGACTAGCAGAATCCAAACCCAAACCCTGGTTTACTCATTGAAAAGCGCCCCTCTAATACCACACATTCCCCGCTGTTTCCTTCTTCTTGGGAAAACCAAAGGATTTAGAGCTAGAAAGAAACTTTATCATTTGACAAATGAGGAAATTGAGACCCTTGCAGAGGCGAGATCATTTTCCTTAAATTATATATCTAGTAGGTAGCAAAATCGAGATTCAAACTCAGATCCTTTGGATTCAAAAATCAATGAACGCTCTTGCCACTTCCCCACGGCTCTCTTTTTTTACAGCTCATCACTATGACTGGCACACAGGAGGTGTTTAATAAATGCTTATAGTCTGGCTATAACAGAATTGTCTCCTTTATAATGTAGAAAACGGAGTCCTAAGCTGGTATTCAAGAAGACTGGGACTCTAGCCTCAACTCACAGCATAACCATGGGCGTGGAGTCAGGAAGATCTCAGAACTGTGGGAGCAGAAACACAGAAGAAAAACAACTGCTTGATCACATGGGTCAATGGAGATATGATTGGGGATGTAGCCTCTAAACGATCACTCTAGAGCAAATATCAATAATATGGAAATAGGTCTTGATCAATGACACATGTAGAGCCCAGGGGAATTGCACATCAGCTACTGGAGGGGTGGGGAAAGGGGAAGGAAAGAACACGAATCATGTAACCATGGGGAAATTTTCTTAATTAATCAATAAAAAACAATTTAAAAAAAGGAAGACCTCAGACACTTGCTAGCTATGTGACCCTGGGCAAATCATCTAACTTCTGCCTGCCTCAGTTTTTTCATTTGTAAAACAGGGATGATGATAGCAACTATTTCCCAGGGTTATTATGAGCACCAAATGAGATAATAATTGCAAAATGCTTGGCACTGTGCCTGACTGACACATAGTAGGTACTTAATAAATATTTGTTCTTTTTCTTCTTCCAACTCCCTCTGCTCATTCTAAACAGGGATGCTCCAGGGATGTATGGACCAGAGCAGAAATCACACTATATGGGACACGTTCACAAACCTATCTTTTAACCCTAATTTTGTACATTCTTGAACCAGGCACAGACAAATAGGGGCTTAAGTGCTTGGGGGTTATGACAATCACCAGTGATTCACTCATCCCATAAACAGCATCAGTTCCCAGGGAAAGGAAGCAGTGACATAGCATCCGAATGATGTCTCTAGCATTTAGCACCATCAAAGGTCAGCACTGGAAGGAGTTTCTAGAAAGGAGTAGCATAGAATGTGAGAGCTAACAGGGCCAGTAGGACACAACAAAGAGGACCAGAGAGGTCCTTCGAATACAGAACAGAAGTCTTGGATGGGAACTTAGATCTTTCATGAAACTATTAGGAATAATCAAAAGCAAGTAATATTAGTTCAATCCTTATGGGTGTGCCATGTACCCAAGGAGAACATCTTGAGGACTCAGGAGCTATGAGATAACCCTTTGCCACATGTACTTTCTAAGCCTGAGCTCACTTTCCCCTGGAATCTAGGTCCTTGTGGGAGAATGTATCAGAGACTTTTGAAGGGAAGCACTCTGATGGGGGCTCGTGAGTTACAGTACTAGAAGGGTATGCTCCAATGTCTCAGAGCTAACCCTGGAGTCCCGAGGGGAGGAGGTAACCATGTTCTGGGAGTCTAACTTACCACTATGAGTGGGAGATGGGATAGTAGCTCAAGAGAAAGTGATAAATGCATTGTCCTGACCTAGGACAAATACTAAGCCTTTTTGTGTTTGTGGAAATTTATTGGGCTCACAAGTCTTTTTACTGGATGCTATAGCTTTGAGATACACCAGACAGTATTTTTCTTGCTTTTGTTTTAAATTGAAGTCGGACAGCAGCCAGTTTGGAGGTATATTCCAGTTTGTTTTTATAAATAACCTTTACTTGTCTGGATGCTTACTCACTATCTGTCGTATTCTTATCCTCGGGAGGAATCGTACAGTTAATATAAGAAGCATGGATTTACTATTCCTAAAATACTAGTACCTAGAAATTCACCAAGAGGGTGCTCCAAATGGCTCCTAAATATCTTTTTGTTTTGCTTTTTGCTTTTAAGGAGTCCTAGGCAGCTTGTCTTTTTAGTGACACGAGTCCTGACAGTTTATCTGAGATCATTATGGACTACAGGTCCATAGGATAAGATTTGCCTGTGGGCCCAGAAACACCAAGCAATCAGCTCTAAGTGCCTGATCCCACTTTGGAAATTTTGTACCCTTGATTTTTTCTTTGAATTCACTTGTTTGTCCTAGGGAGGGATGAATTAGACATTCCAGTTGTCCTTAAAGTAACAGTGATCCACTGAGGGAAATTTCTTTTTTTTTTTTAATTTCTTTTTATTTTATTGATTAATTAAGAAAATTTTCCCATGGCTACATGATTCATATTCTTTCCCTCCTCTCCTCCCATTCCCCCTCCCATAGCCAACATGCAACTATACTGGGTTTTCCATGTGTCATTGATCAAGACCTATTTCCATATTATTGATATTTGCACTAGAGTTATCATTTAGAGTCTACATCCCCAATCACATCCCCATCAACCCATGTGATCAAGCAGTTGTTTTTCTTCTGTGTTTCTACTCCCACAGTTCTTTCTCTGGATGTGGACAGTGTCACTGAGGGAAATTTCAAATCATCCTTTGACAGGGAAACCTAGAGGAAGCCACCTTGGATCTCCAAGGGGATTGTCTATTATAACCTGGAGGAGGGGATAGCTAGGTGGCCCAGGAGGTTGAGAATGAGATTTAGAGATAAGAGGTTCTGGGTTCAAATTTGGCCCAGACCTTCCTTGGCTGAGGGTCTCTGGGCAAGGCACTTACCCTCCCCCTTTAACCAGCTCTTACCACTCTTCTGCCTTAGAATCAATACACAATATTGTATTTTTTTTTAAAGATTTTTTTAAACTTGGAGGAGAGTATAAGGGTGAAGTCAAAATCACCCCAACTTACTTAGCCCTGATACATTTATCAGGTTCAGACACATTTTAATTACTCTCAAGGTGTGGACAATACCTAGGACCTCATTAGCTAGGACAAGAAGACTGAATGGATGAGCTGAGGAGTTTGGTTATACCTTCTGTGTATGTACAAAACCATCAAGCTATTTGGAATTGGAGATTCTGGTAAGCGTTGAGCCAGGACAGAGAAAACTAGCCAAAGCCTTGAGAAGAACCCACTTGTAGGGAGGAGAGCTCCTCAGTTTCAGCCTTGGCTTCCTCATTCTCCTCCCTTGGTCAGAGGGGAATTTTGTTAGCTTGGAAGAGCCCAGATTGTGGATTCCTCATTTTCTTGTCTTGTTCTTAGCAAAGTCTGCCAGAACCACTGAGAGCAACATCTGCAACAGAAGACAGATACTGAATGACATGAAGGGAGGCAGTTTAAGGCTCTGCAAAGAGCCTAGCAGGAAATGTACAACCCACCAAAGAGGGACATTTTGAGGATTCCCAGGTCAAAGATTTGTAGTAGCAGAATCTCCCCTTTGCCTCATGTGCTCTAATCTTGAGCCCACTTTCCCTCGGACCATTTATCTGCTGGTTGGAGAATGCATTTCAGATTTTCGGGGGAAATATCTCATGCAACTGGTCTTACCATTACCATTTTAGTAAATAACCTTTTCTAAAAGCTATTCAATTGCTACTAGCAGCAATGCACTGATCCAGGACAATTCTAAGGGACTTAAGAGAAAGAATGCTTTCCACAGCTATAGAAAGAATTGTGGGAGTAGAAATTCAGAAGAAAACATATGACTTATCACTTCTTTGTATGAGTATATGATTTAGGACTTTGGATTTAAAAGATCACTCTAATATAAAAATGAACAATATGGAATAGGTTTTGAGTGATAATATATGTATAACCCAGTGGAATTGCTTGTCAACCCTGGAGGTAGGGGAGGGAAGAGGGGAGGGAGACAATAAGAATCATGTAACTATGGAAAAAATTACAAAAAAAAAAGCGCCCTAGTCAAACCTGGCTGGCTAATTGATATCAGTGAATAATCATGGAGAGAAGCACACTGATGGGGGCTCACGAACAATAGCACTAGAAAGATCACATCCTTACCCCAACCCCTCAGGACTACCCCTAGATTCTGAGAGGCTGAAGAGCAGCCAAACTCTGGACCCTTGGCCTTCTAGTGTAGATAGAGGTAAAGAGAGTAACTTCATAGAATATATTATACCTTTATTTTCCCTGTCTCATTCCATAAGTCACTGAGAAGTACCAGAAACCGGAAAAAGTCTTCTGGGTAGGAAAAAGCTGTCATCTCCTTATCCTCTTCCAATGTAATTCACACCAAAACCATGAGATCCACTTTCCTGCTCATGCCCATAAGTTCTCTAGAGAACTTCAGGGTCACCCAGAAGCATTGCCCTGATATTTTCATAAAATGACTAGAGTACAGTGATACTTGGGTTCCAGAATCTAATACATTGGGATCTCTTACATCTTCAGTCCTCACTTTCTCTGCTATAGTGCTATGAGATCAGGAGGAAAGGACCTTGGACAGGAGTTGGGAAGGGGACACAATCTATTTTTTTAGCCTAGAGTGATCTCTGTTCCTGACTCTACCTTGCTTTTTTCCAAATAATAGCTGCCATTTATGTCATAGTATCTGGAATTTATACAACACTTTAAGACCTATGAAGCACTTTACAGATATCTCCTTTGATCCTCATAACAACCTTTGTAAGTTAGACTCTATTATTACCCCCATTTTACAGATGAGAAAACTGAGACATTGAAAGATTAAATATCTTGCCCAGGATCACACAACTAGTAAGGGTCTGAATCAGGGTTATGAATTCAGATCTTCCTGACTTGAGGTCCAGCACTCTATCCACCACACTGCCTAGCTGTTTCCTTGTCCAACACAACTAAGGAGACATCCTGCCTCTGCTTGAAGACCTTTAGTGGCAAGGAGACCATTACACCCTGAGGTAGCCCATTCCCTTTATGGAAGACATGCCTTCCCTGACATCCCACCCAGACATGCCTTTCTTCACCTCCCCTTTGTTCCATATTTGTGTTCTAGTTGCAAATAGGACGACCATAACCCACTGTCTACACCTGTGATTCCCAAAGTGGGCGCCACTGCCCCCTGGTGGGTGCTGCAGCAATCCAGGGAGGCGGTGATGGCCACAGGTGCATTTGGGGGCGGTGAATAACTGTAAGAGGGCGGTGATAGTTTGTGACAGGGGGCGCTAAGTAATATTTTTTCTCCATCCACTGAGCTTCCAAGCTGCCTCCTTAATAAATGTTCATTGACTGACTGACAGAAGGGACCCCAAAAACCAGAACTTAGAGCAGTGGTTCCCAAACTTTTTTGGCCTGCCGCCCCCTTTCCAGAAAAAATATTCCTTAGCCCCCTGGAAATTAATTTTTAAAAATTATAATAGCAATGAATAGGAAAGATAAATGCCTCCTGTGGCCATCACTGCCCTCCTGGATCACTGCAGCACCCACTAGGGGGCGGTGGCACCCACTTTGGGAATCACTGCCTTAGACTGTGAGATTTGGAAGGAACCTAAGAACACAGAATGCTAAAACTAGACCTTCAAGATCTATAACGTGAGGGCTATGGCCCTCGGATCCCTGGAGAAAAGATCTGTGCCAATTTTTTTCATCAGGAGAGAAGAAACCTGCCCCAATTTGTCCCAGAAGGACAGGGGGCAGGCAAGACAGGGTTTATCCTGGGCTGCATGAGTGATGGGGCCCCTGCTTCTCTGTGGCTTGGGGTTCTGAGTCCCCAACATACTTAAGTCCCTTTTTATAACCCATCCATCCTCTCTCACTCTCATCAGCAAAGGCCTGGAGAAGGGCTTTGTCATTAAAGGAGGGAGTTGCCTGGGAATCATTCTTCCCCCAGATATCAGGGATTACAAAGGGAAGGCAATAATCAGGAGGGTTGCTAAGCAACTGTCTGTCAGGAGGATGCCAAAGAGAATGAGCCAGGAGAAGGGAGAAGGGGGCTGCCCTCCCCACTGTTCAGCTTTGCTGGGGAGCAGCTATTACTGGAGCTGATGATGGGGCAGGAGAGCTTCAGGCAGGGGCCATGGCAATGATCTGGACCCCAAGGGCCAAAGGCTAACCCCAGCACTGGCTCTGAGGGGCCTGAAAGGTCTTTCTCCTCCCATCAGGATCTCCTGGACCCAGGCTGGAGAGAGATTTATCTAAACTAGGCACCTGCTACAGTTCTTTCTGCTTTTTCCATCAGGGAGTGTGTGGGAGAGGGAGGGCAGAAAAAATTATAGGCGTGTCACACTGAACTGCAATAGGGACCCCTCTGTGGCATCTCTCCATCTTGGGAGTAAGGGCATTCAGAAGTCTAAAAGAGGGGCAGTGGGTAGAATGGTAGGCAAGGAGTTAAGAGGTCCTAGGTTCAAATCTGGCTTCCAACACTTCCTAGCTGTGTGATCCTGGGCAAGTCACTTGACTCTGATTGTCTAGCTCTTGCTGAGACTAAAACAGAAGGTAAGAGTTAAAGTCTAGGAATACCTGGATTCTAAGGTTGGGCACTGTCCTGGCCTTCTCCTGTTGAGTGTATACCCTCTGAAAGGAAACTGGGCTGGATTTTTTAATGAGTGTGGTCTAGACTGTGCAGGTATCCAGTTGGACCTTGGATGTCTCTGGAGGACAGGAAGGAGAATGAGAACAAATTCCTGCCCATCATTTAACCGGCATCTTAGATGGTGCTGCCTCTGTGAAGCTTCCTCGGATCTTCACTCCCCAACGCTCCCCCAGAACTCCCCAGGCCCTTTGCTTTGCATCTCATGTAATCATAGCTAACAGGGCACATGTTTGCTCTCCCTATTACACCAGAAGGACAGGGACTGAATTTTATCAAAGCATTGTATCTCCTCCAATGGCCAGCACAGTCAGGTTCAGTCATCTTTCAGTCACGTCCCATTCTTCATGGCCCCATGTGGGATTTTCTTGGCAAAGATACTGGACAGGCTTGCCATTTCCTACTCCAGTCCATTTTACAGATGAGGAAATGAAGACAGAGTAAAATGACTTGCACAGGGTCACACAGCTAAGATACTAAAGTGGTTGGCCATTTCCTTTTCTAGTTCATTTTACAGATGAGGAAACTGAGGTCAACAGGATTAAGTGACTTGTACAGGGTCACCCAGCTAA
>NC_058130.1:771128302-771153196 GCF_016433145.1 Gracilinanus agilis | reverse complement strand
GAAAGAAGGAAAGGAGGGAGGAAAGAAGGAAAGGAGGGAGGAAAGAAGGAAAGGAGGGAGGAAAGGAGGGAGGAAAGGAGGGAAGAAGGAAGGAAATGAAGGAGGAAAGAAGGAAAGGAGGGAGGGAAGGAGGGAGGAAGGAAGGAAAGGAGGTCCTGTCCTTACGTTCCATTGATAACTCTGATGCTGGCCACTCGGTCCTGGAAGCCATGGGCCCAGAGACTGGGCACATCGTCATCCACGATCTCCATCTTGCGGCCGCCATACCCTGGATTCTCAAATAGGTGGATTTTGTGCTCTGGGCTGTCCTGGAAGGAAGCCTTGGAGTAAATATCATGATCAACTCTAATCCCCTCCCATGCCCCAGTGACCTGCCACCAGGACAAAATGGAACCCCTGAGAGGGGCATTCAGAGAGGGACAATGAGGTGGCAGCAGCAGCTCTGCTTAGACTAGGCCACTTAACCCAGAAGAGCCATTGTCCAAAGAATCTGAATGTACCCTTAGGATTACGTAGCTCCTGTCCTCTAAAACCTTCAATGATTCCCCAGTGCCAATCAAAAAATGTTTGATCCTAATTACTGATCTACTTAACAATGACAATAATAATAATAATAATAACAACAACAACCACCACCAATATTTATACAGTGCCTACTACATGCCA
Source organism: Gracilinanus agilis (assembly GCF_016433145.1). Classification (NCBI taxonomy): domain Eukaryota; kingdom Metazoa; phylum Chordata; class Mammalia; order Didelphimorphia; family Didelphidae; genus Gracilinanus; species Gracilinanus agilis. The sequence goes on along the minus strand of NC_058130.1, from coordinate 771,152,530 downwards.
GACACTAAGCTAAACATTTTCTAATTATTATTTCATCATTTATCACAACAACTCCGTGCAAGGGTTAAATTAAGGAGTCTGACAAAGTGAGGAGAGCAGTTTAACAGAAACTTTGTTTAATTTAAGAAAGAAGTACAGATAGAAAGATAGAAAAGAGGAAAGAGAGATTATTAATCTTCTACCCTATAAATATACCTAAATTTCCTAAAACTATCTCTGTCTTCTGAGGATAGTTTCTGCTGCCTGGCACCCCAGACCTAATCTAACCTACTCTATCTATAAATGATTCACTAACTACCAAACTCCCTAAATAACAGACAGCCACCACTCACTCACTCCTTCAATCAGTTTTCTATAGTAGCCCAACCGCCAACAGATCCTTGCCTCAGAGACAGACCTCCTGCTCTCTAGAGACCCCAGAGGCAAAAGACCCTCAGCTGTCATCGAGGCTGCTTCCTTTATCTCCTCACTGACTAACTGTCCCCCCTAACTTCCTATCAGAGGACCAACTCCTTCTCCTCAGTCCTGGTCTCTCTGGCTCACTGGCTCCTGTCAGTTCTGATCTACTTAGAAACTCTGCTCTCTTGCCTCTTAAGGAGACAGAGGGAGAGATTAAGAAAATCCCTTTAATACCTGGGAGGTAGATGCTATTATAATCCCCATTTTCCAGATGAGGAAACTGAGGCAAACAGAGGTTAAATGACTTGTCCAGGGTGACACAGCTGGAAAGTGTCTGAGGCCAGATTTCAACTCAGGTCTTCTTGACTCAAAGTCTGGTGCTCTATCCTTGGCACAAAGCAGCCCACATTTTGTCTCTCTATCTTTGCACTGGCCATCCTCGCTATGTGCAATTTCTCCTTCCTTCCTTTTGCTTTGTGACTTCCCTGATCTCCTCCAAAACTCAGCTCAGATCCTACCTTCTCAAGGCTACCACTCACTGCTTGTGCTTGTTCAGTCATTTCAGTCATGTCTGACTCTTTGTGGCCCCATTTGGGGTTTTCTTGGTAGAGACACTGGAGTGGTTTATCATTTCCTTCTCCAGCTCATTTGACAGATGAGGAAACTGAGGCCAACAGGGTGAAGTGACTCGCCCAGGGTTATATAGCTAAGATACTAGAGTGTTTAGCATTTCCTTGAGCTCATTTTATAGGGAAATTGAGACCAACAAGGTTAAGTGACTTGCCCAGGATCACAGGGCTAGCAAGCATTTGAAGCCACATTTGAACTCAGGAAGGTGAAACAAAAATAAATAAATGTTTGTTGAATTGAGCTGAACTGAACCAACTGAAAAATGGAGGAACTCAGAAAATGCCCACCCAGTACTGACAGTCTTCCTAGACTTATACCTAGGGTTTCTGAACTTGAGTCAGGAAGACCTGAATTCAAATCCAGGCTCAGACATTTTATTAGCTGAATGACCCTGGACAAGTCACCTCATCCCCTTTGCCTCAGTTTCTTCACTTGTCAAATGAGCTAGAGAAGGCAAAGGCCAACCAGTCCAGTACCTCTGCCAAGGAAACCCCAAATAGGGTCACGATGAGTCAGACACATCTAAAATAACTCAGCACCAACAAAGGATTTCTCAGCCCTTCATCGAGGCCTACTAAGTGGCTTGGAGAGTGGGAGTGCCCGTCAGAGTTCTGTCACAGCCTCACCCACAACCTTCCCTGTCCCCCTTCCCAGAAACTCCTGAGCAGGGAGGCCCAGGCCCCAGCCCCATGGGGATGGAGGAGACTGTACTCACGATGTGCAGGGGCCTAAGGGAGAGGAGACTGTCGCTGTGATGGCTGTTGGACCAGGCGTCCCACCTGGGGTAATCCCCCTTTTCTAGGACGAACTGCTCTCCCCGGAAGGCGCAGCGCTCAAATGCCAACCATCTGAAGGTAAGAGAGCCCAGTCTGATCTCCGCCGGAGAAGGCAGAGAAGGGCCAGGGCCCTTGGAACACAGAGTATCAGAGCTAGAAGGAACCCCAGCTTCATCCGGGACAATCTCCCCATTTTACAGGTGACAAAACTGAGATCTCAAGGTTGAAAAGTCCGTCGTTATCAGCTGGCGCTGAGCAGGGCTGGACCAGCCTGATCTCAGGCTTCACATGAGAAGCTTGAGCAGCCGGGGGCCTCTTGGTACCTGGGACTCCCTCTCAGCAGCTCAGGCTCCTCGAACCCTGTACTGCAGCCAATCTCCCCCCAGCCCTCTCTGTCCCTGCAGCACTTACGGGCCAGATTCCACCTGGATGGAGCCCACCTTCTCCAGCAGACTCTCAGTGAGGTTGGGGCACTCCGCAGAGAAGTCGCACTTCTTTCCCTGAAAGTTCTCCAGCTCATAGACGGAGACCTGGAGCGAGAAGGGGCCCGTGAGCACCTGAACAGCTCCTCGGCTCTCCCCCACCCTGACCGAGCTCCTGGAGGAGAAGGCGGGGGCCCACTGCCTGCACTGCCCCGAGGAAAGGCCAGGATCTGGCTGACTTGATTAAAATCAAAGAATCTCAGAGCTGGAGAGGGCTTAGAACAGGGGATGTCAGGACTGAGAGAGACCTTAGAACAGGAGATGCCAGAGCTGGGAGGGAGCTTAGAACAGGGAATGTCAGAGCTGGGAGGGAGCTTAGAACAGGGAATGTCAGAGCTGGGAGGGAGCTTAGAACAGGGAATGTCTGAGTTGGGAGGGAGCTTAGAACAGGGAATGTCAGAGCTGGGAAGGGGCTCAGAACAGGGAATGTCTGAGTTGGGAGGGAGCTTAGAACAGGGAATGTCTGAGTTGGGAGGGAGCTTAGAACATGGAATGGCTGAGTTGGGATGGGGCTCAGAACAGGCTACATGTCTGTAACCCAGAGGATGTCTCCCCGCCCCAGAGGTGCAGGCACTAAATTCAGTCTTCTGTCCCTTTTCCTTGCCCAGGAGAGGAAGCCTGGAGCCTCACGGCCAATCTAGGCCCAAGGATGCCCATCCCACCACGAGCCCCCCGCTGTACCTTGAAGCTCCCTCCCAAGCCTCCATGGCTTTTCCCAGCAGCCGCCTGCTCGGGGACGCTTTGCTGCTCCATCATCTTATCGAAAAGATGTCCAGATGCTAGAAAACAAAAGCTGCAAACTGAGGGTCGTGGCCCGGCCTTTCCAATTTGGGAAAAGCCCCTCCAAATGGCATCCTGGGTGAGATTTTCAGGCTCCCACTTAGAAACTGAACCCATGCCCGCCTCCCTGTGCCCAGTCATGCCCAAAGCCAGTGAGTTTTAAGTGTGGGGGCCCCCCGAGATGCTTTGGCCCCCACATTCTCCGACACAGACGCACACGTGGCCGGCACATCCGGGCACTCTCGCACACAGCGATAGGCAGCCGGAGGCCTGGGTCCCCCGTGATGGTCAGAACCCAAGAGAAAACTGGACTTGCTCCGCAGCGGGCAGCGAGAGCCAATCTCCCCATTCATCGGCCTTTGGGACTGGCCCAGCTCCCCGCTGGCATTCAGGGCCACAGAATGGAATGTCCCACTTTCCCCATTCTTCCCAAGGGACAAAGTGGGGTCACCAACAGCTTCAGCCTTAAATGACCACAGAAACTGGTTGGCCACCCCTGAAACCAGAAGGCGGATGCGGCCCCCCGAGAGAGACGGTCCCTCAAGGCCGAGACCCCGGCTCGCCTCTTAGTAAGAGCCGCCTCTCCAGATACAGACCAGAAGGGGTCCGTGCTCTGGTCTTCGGCCGTGGCCAGGGGCCTTCCCAGGCCTCTCTCTACCCAGCCATCGCTCCCCAATAAAGCTGATAAACTGATCCTCAGACCCACGAGAAAGGAGGGCAGCCCCTTCCCCTGCCCAGCCTTCACCTGGTCTCTGTTACCTCTTGGGGGGAAATGGAGCAGCAGGGATGGGGCTGGCCCTCCCTCGGGGCCCTATTTATGGCCGCTTTCTGCCCAGCGCCAGCACATTCCGCCCTGCTGTCACAGCAGCCCTGTCCACCAAATTCCCTCCATTTGACTTCACTTGAATAGAAGGGGCCCAGGTGCCAGCCTGCCCGAGCCCGGCTCTCCGCTGTCTCTTCCTGGCCGACGCATAGCGGCGGCGGCGGGTGGCTCTCTCCTCTCCCGACCCCCCTCCATCTCACTCCATCAGCATTATTCAAGGCAAGAGGGTGGGAGAAGGGCACCGGGGTGAAGGAAGCCCTGAAGGGGGGTAACAGCACCCCCTGCCACTACAAAGAGAGAAGCTCCCCAAGTTCCTGCTGGGCCAGGAGGGGGAGATCCAGGGAACCCTTCAATTTACAGATAGAGAAACTGAGGCATAGAGTGGCAAAGTGAAAGGTCATACAGACCCCAGATTCGAACTCAGGTCTTCTGATTTCCTATCTAGCAGGATCCCCCTGTTTCTTCCATTTGGTGTTAGGGGATGACCAACCTTAATCCCTACCTAATGGAGGGCTTCAACCTTAGAGTCAGGAAGAGGCGAGTTCCAATCCTAACTGTAGGCACTTCTCTATATTGCCTTTTGGTTTGGGATCTGGGACTTGTTTTCTCATAGAAACATCTGTAGGGATCGTGTGACAGACAAAGCCTCAAAGGATGCCCAGATTTAGAGGAAGGGACTTAATTCAACTCCTTCATGATACAGATCAGGAAACCGAGGCACCCAGAGATGGAGTGACTTGCCTAGGGGCACATAGCAAACAACTATCCGAAGCAGGATTCAAACCCAGATCTTTCTAAATCTAGGTCCTATGCCTTCTCGAACTCTACCCTTTGATGCCTCTGTGGGCTGTGCAATAGGGAAGCTCATTGGAACGTGGAACTCGTTTTCTCAAAGAAAACAACATTCTACATGGTGGGTAGCCCCCAAAGCTACACTCTGGTTCTCCTGTCTCTGAAAGATGGTGCCAAGCGTACCAGAGGACCCATCCTGTGGGGGTGCCAGAAAACGATGTCCCCCAGGAGCTCTCTAGTGGTGATTCATGGGATTCTGTCTCAGAAGAACAACGGCGGCTGGCCAGTGTGGGCAGGGCAATCACCAGAAAGGACCTTACCGGCATGTGTGTGACTAGAAAGGAAGAAAGGAAACATGCACTTATTAATCACCTACTGTGCTCTTACTAAGATGATCTCATTTAACCCTCACAGTAAGCCTGGGAGGTCAGCACTATTAGCATCCCCATTTTATAGATGAGGAAACTGAGGCTGAGAGGGGTGAGACTAAGGGGCTTTCTTAGAGTCACAAAGTAATATATGTCTGAGGCAACATTTGATGGGACGTCTTCCAGCTTCCACGTTCAACCCTTTATTCACTGAGCTGCCTACGCTACCCGGAATACAGAAATAGTATTGATACTGTCTAAAGTATCAGAAAAAAAGGGTGTCTCTGGCACAGCTCAGAGAGAGAAATTAAATAGAATAGACCAGGGGGAAACAGACCATAAAGGGAACCCAAGGCTCAGCAGGGTGGCAAACAGGTTGAGAGCAAGGCTAGAGATGGGAGGTCCTGGGTTCAAATGTAGCCTTAGGCATGTCCTAGTGGTATGACCCTGGGCAAGTCACTTAACCCCCATTGCATAGCCCTTACCTACTGCTTTGGAACCAACACAACGTATCTTAGAGCTGATACTTAGTATTCTGCCTTGGAAGCAATTCTTAGTGTCAATTCGAAGACAGCAGGGAAGAGTGTAAAAAAGGGGGGACACCCAGGTCTAGGTGGGAAGCAAAATGGGGGTTTCCATAGCATCTTCCCTCTGTAATGAAGATCAAATGAGATAATAACCATAAGCATTTAGCCCATAAGCACCATAGAAAGGTTCATTATTATTATTACTAAATTATTAGCAACAAAGCGCTATATAAATGTTCATTATTATTAAATGATTAAAATAAAGCACCATATTATCATGTTATTAAAATAAAGTAGATGTTCATTATTATTATTAAATAGATTAAAATAAAGCACTACATTATTAAAATAAAGTGCTATATAAATGTTCATTATTATTAAATGGTTAAAATAAAGTGCTATATTGTATTTATTAAAATAAAGTGCTATATAGATGTTCATTATTATTATTAAATGATTAAAATAAAGCACTACATTATTATATTATTAAAATAAAGTGCTAGATAAATGCTCATTATTATCAGATTATTACAATAAAGCATTATATTACTAAATGATTAAAATAAAGTGCTATATTTTATCTATTAAAATAAAGCACTATATAGATGTTCATTATTATTATTAAATTATTAAAATAAAGCACTATATTATTACATTATTTTTTTTTTTATTTTAAACCCTTAACTTCTGTGTATTGACTTATAGGTGGAAGATTGGTAAGGGTAGGCAATGGGGGTCAAGTGACTTGCCCAGGGTCACACAGCTGGGAAGTGTCTGAGGCCGGATTTGAACCNAAGGGTAGGCAATGGGGGTCAAGTGACTTGCCCAGGGTCACACAGCTGGGAAGTGTCTGAGGTCGGATTTGAACCCAGGACCTTCTATCTCTAGGCCTGGCTCTCAATCCACTGAGCTACCCAGCTGCCCCTATTATTACATTATTAAAATAAAGTGCTATATAAATGCTCATTATTATTAATAAATGATTAAAATAAAGCACTACATTATTCTGTTATTAGAATAAAGTGCTAGATAAATGCTAATTATTATCAGATTATTATAATAAAGCATTATATTACAAAATGATTAAAATAAAGTGCTATATTGTATTTATTAAAATAAAAAGCACTATATAGATATTCATTATTATTATTAAATGATTAAAATAAAGCACTACATTATATTATTTTTAAAAGTACTATATAAATGTTAATTATTATTAGATTATTCAAAAAAGCATTATATTGCTAAATGATTACAATAAAGCACTATGTTGTATTTACTAAAATAAAGCACTATATAGATGTTCATTATTATTAGATTATTAAAATAAAGCACTATGTAAATGTTTGCTATTATTATTCTGACATGTTAAGGTTTGCAAAGTGCTTTACAAATATTGTCTCATTTTCTCCTCCCAACAATCCTGGCGGTTAAATGGGAGGTAGATTATTATCTCTATTTTACAGATGAGGAAACTGAGGGTGAGAAAGGTTAAGGGATTTGCCCAGGTTTCCTTTAGCTGATGAGAATCAGAGACAGATTCTCTAGCCAGGTCTAGGCGCTTCCAATTCAAACCTTCTACCCAATGCGCCACCTAGCGGCCAAAGCATGATTTACACACCCCAGCTCCTTGGATGTCAGAAGACGTTGGGAGAAGCCACTGGATGCTGAAGCCGGAGGAGCCCAGTTTCTCAAAGAATCAGAGCAGCTAGGAAGGTGATGCAGGATCTGGGAAGATTACTGAAGACCTGCCCTTTCGTTAGGTGGCTTGGAAGAACTCAGTCCCTAAGGGCAAAAAAAAAAAAAAAAAAGCAAGAAGTAACAAAATATTTGGAAAATTAATTTTTTAAAAAGAAAAAATAAGAAAAACTTCAGGGGCAGCTGGGTAGCTCAGTGGATTGGGAGTCAGGTCTAGAGACGGGAGGTCCTGGGTTCAAACCCGGCCTCAGATACTTCCCAGCTGTGTGACCCTGGGCAAGTCACTTGACCCCCATTGCCTACCCTTACCAATCTTCTACCTAGGAGCCAATACACAGAAGTTAAGGGTTTAAAAAAAAAACAAACAACCAGATTTCTGGGAAAGCCAGGACTTGGGTAGAGGCTGTACTCAGGTAGCTGCAGGGAGAGATCTAGAAATGGAGTAATAAACCAGAGACAGGGAAAGCTAAAAGGAGCTTTGAGAATTTGAGGTCTCAAAATTCAGCAATGCAACACTGTCTCATCCTATGCCCCTTTTATCCATGTTTTCCCACAAATTTTCCAGTTTAATGTGATTGATTCAATTCATTAATTTTCAACTGGACTTTTTGTGACTAACTAGGATAGAAGCGGCTCCCTGCCTGTACATTATGGTTCTTGGGTTAAAAAAAAATAAAAGATTGCAGGCCTCCAAGAAGAAATTGCTCCGGGTCTAGGAGAGAAAGGGCCCCTCCATCTCTTTTTCCTTCCAATTGGGCATATTCCGGGAAAGTCTGGACTCAGAGGAGACAATGCTGAGTAGGGAGACACATGATGAGAACCCAAAGAGAAAACCGAGCATCTCGAGACAGCATTGACCATGTTAGTCTTAGAATTCTGAAAGATGGGACGCCCTGAAGGTCATCGAGTCCCCAGAGCAGCGTGGCTGACTGTAGTGTGACTTGTTCATGGGGCAGCAAGAGAGCCAGTGCCACTGGATTGAAGTTCAGTGTCTTTGGGATGTCTTCATGATGGGGGGATTGTATTGTGTAAGAAGACAAACTAGACTAGAAACGTGGAGGAAAGGCTGCTTTAGGATTCTACAAGGACAACAATTCTTAGAGGCTAGAAGAAAGTTACTTCTAAAGGGAACTTCATGAGGATTCCACAAAGGGAGAAGAGGACTTTCATTAGCTAGGAACTTCGAGTAACACCCTGGGCAAACGAGTCTCTTACACAGATGTTTCACTGCCTTTTTTTTTTTTTTTCTATCTATTTTGGCTTGCTTTCTCCAGGGATCTTGTGTATACAAGGGGTAAGTAGGATCCTGTTTTGGGAAGGTGGGAGTTATGTTAGTGTAATAGCTGTCTTTGGTATAATTGCTTAATAAATACCTTTTCTAAAAGCAAATTAAGACTGGCCGAGAACCAGTGCTAAATATACTGATGGGGGCTCATGAGCAATAATACCAGAAAATCCAGTTACCTATGGGGAAAAGCAGTCCAGGAATCTCTGGGCATCATTCCAACAGTTTGGGTTTGTGTTAAGGAATCAGGCCTGAAGGGAGTGCTCTATACTATAGGACTAGAAATCTTGGCTGGAAGGGACCTCAGAGGACAGCTGATCCAATCTCCATCTCATTTTATGAATGAAGAAACTTGGGCCCAGAGGCATAAAGTTAGTGTCAGAGGTGGGATGTGAATCTGCCTCTAATTTCAGTCAGTCAATAAGCATTCATTAAGTGCCTACTGTATGTCGGGCTCTTTCTTTCGAATCACAATGGACCTTGTGATGGTGGCAGCCTTAGGGAAAGGGAATTGTATTTTTCTTGGTTTAAGATGAGAAATACCGTTTAGAAAAAAGGTTCCATTTCAATATAAATGGCCAGTCACATCTAACCCCCATGTTTTGCCTTCCTTAAACAAAACCAACCAAAATATAAATAGCCTTCCTCGTGCTGGACCTCTGAGGTCAATGGCAGGCTGGAAAATTAAAAAGTCTTAATCAGTCTTCCACTGGAACACAACAAACTATGCTCTCAATGACCGTTTGGTTAAGAACCCAGAATGACTGTGTTTTCTGTATGTTCTAAGTTCCTGTTGGAGAAAGGCTCCTATTGAGAAGCCCACTTGCCTCATGAGCTTTTCTTCTGCCCAGCACTTGCTTGGAATTATGGATGAAATGAAGCCTTTTTCTGGCTTGAATTGTAAGCAGTGATCTTTTTCTTTCTTTCTTTCTTTCTTTCTTTCTTTCTTTCTTTCTTTCTTTCTTTCTTTCTTTCTTTCTTTCTTTCTTTCTTTCTTTCTTTCTNTAAGGCCTTTAGAATTGCTTTGGATCATTGTACTGCTGAGAAGAGCCAAGTCATTTATAGTTGACCATTGTACAAGATTGCTGTCACTGTGGTCAATGTCCTCCTGGTTCTGCTCACTTCAGTTCCTCCAAATCTTCCCATTTTTTTCTGAAATCGTCCTGCTCATCATTTCTTATAGCATGATTGTATTCTGTCACAATCACATACCACAATTTGTTCAGCCATTCCCCAACATATTGGTAACCCATCAATTTCTACTTCTTTGCCACCACAAAAAGAGCTACACCAAACATTTTTGTGCATATCTTATTGCCTTTTCCTATTCCTTGTATTTCTTTGGGATACAGACCCTGTAGGAGCATTGCTGGATCAAAGAGTACATCCAGTTTGAAAGCCCTTTGGGTAGAGTTCCAAAATGCTCTCCAGAATGTTAACCAGTGTGAGTGAAAAGTCCCCTGCCCCCTTTTTATGAGGATTAGATTTTAATGTTAGCAGTAGTGTTGAGCTAATCATGATCATAATTCTAAGATGGTTAAATAACGTTAGCATAAGTGATGATTTTAGTAGGTCTTTTGTGATTGTTTTAGTATAATTATTAGGGTTAAATTAAGTAAGATGATTGAATTAATATGTATTTAATTTACTATATCATGCACCCTCAGCAATCATGGTCTTGAACTTGTGACTTGGCCTTCATTAGCATAGAGGCTTTTTGCCTTAGTTAGAAGGCTGGTGACACCCCTTCACCTTTGTATACCCCCTTTATACCTTAGCATACATCATCAGGCTATTGCCCCACTTTTAGGCCTGGCACCTCCTCTTTACCCTGGTCATCTCAATATACATCATCCTTGACATCATAAGGCTTAGAAAGTAGGGTTCAGGCTCCCCTGCTCCCCCCTTGTCTATCAAGTGACTTTCAAGTCATCACCAAGTGACTTCTTCTACCAATGAGAAGTATTTCCTGATTACTACAACTAATTCACATGTCTCTATTTTTAACATTTGGATATTCTCGGGGTATAAAAAAAGTCCTCTCACAAGGCTTGGAGTCTTTTGGTCTTGACCAGAAGTCCGGCTTTATTGGGAGACTGGCCCTCTCTGAATAAACCTATTTCTTTATGGTTTGGAGACTTAGTTTCCTTTATTTATATACAAGGCACTGTTCTAGGATCTAACAGTACAAAGACCAATATCTAGTCCATCCTCACCCTCAAGGTGCTTATATTCTATGGGGATAGAGGTGTGTGTGGGATAGAATAAATTCATTGATAAGAATATGTGACAATTAGATTAAGTCTACACTGTCCATCTTTAGATTTAATCACCAAGGGTGAGAACACCTCCAGTTTTGGGAGGTCTGTAACCCATGTGTGCTAGAGTGGGTGATGAATCAGAATCAACTGACTGCCCCCTAGGGCAGTCCTAAGAGAAGCGTCTGTTGTGGTTGGACATGCAAACTAGGAGGGAGGCACAAGAAGTGATGTATAAGTGACTCCTTTAAAAAGAGACCTCAGTCAGCTGGGCTCAGTCTTCTAGATTTCCTGGTTTGTGGAGGAGTGCTGGCTGGAATGCTGAGACCTTGGTGAGACTGCTCTCAATATCTTCTTTAGAAGTCCACGTGGTGAGTTTAAAGACTGAATCTTCCTGAACTTCTCTTAAGGAACTTCCCTTTAATAGAGACTCTGTGAATGAAACAAGCTTCATTCACCTCCAGGCCTCTGGCCCTCTGACTCTTGGCTGAGGGTTAATTAGATCTACCTGGATTAATTAGAGGATCATAGTAATTTACCTACTGTGTTAGATTCTTATTTTCTTATTTCCTCTCTTCTCAATTGTAAATAAGCCTCCATAAAGTCAAATTTTTTAAAACCCTTAACTTCTGTGGATTAGCTCCTAGGTGGAAGAGTGGTAAGGGTGGGCAATGGGGGTCAAGTGACTTGCCCAGGGTCACACAGCTGGGAAGTGTCTGGGGCTGGATTTGAACCTTGGACCTCCCGTCTCTAGGCCTGACTCTCAATCCACTGAGCTACCCAGCTGCCCCCCACAAAATCGATTTTGACTTGAGGTTATTCCTTAATTGGGGAAATTTCCCCTGGCAATCACCTTTTAATATATTGAACCCCAAGACCCCCTTTTCCCCTTTACAATTTTGGCAACCACAAAGGGATATCATCTGGGATTTCAAAGGTGGAAGGCTCTTTTACTTCCTGACTCTGAGAGAACTACACGGAGCAAATTTAAAGAGTCCTCTGGTAGTTCTAATGACATAGAGCCATCTGGAGTGCAAATTATTGTAGCTTTAAGTTTATATAATAGAGCCCTTCCAAGCAAATTTGTGGGGGATCCAGGCATTAAAAGAAAGGAATGTTCTACAGTTAAGGGTCCTATGCTTACCATGAGAGGAAAAAGTTTTGGGACCTTTTGAGGTGTTCCTCATACACCTTCTACATTTAGTGAGCCAATAGAATTACAGTTTTCATCTGGTTTACTCACCAGTACTTATCTTGAAGCACCAGTGTCCAATAAACAATTTCCCACTTTTAGGGTTACAAATATAATGTATAATAGATAAGAATATAATATGAAACTATTTGTGCCCAACCTGTGCTAGAGCTTTCTGAGCTGGTCTGATCAGTCAAACTGAACACACTGCACATTGACCCCAACATAGTGATGCTATTTTGGTCCTCTTAGAGTATGAAGGACAAGAACCAACCAAGATAAGAATATATGATTTTATACAAAGTAAATGCAACATAATTGAGGTGGAAGGAAGTCAGAGAAAGAGACAGACAGACAAACAAAGACAGAGACAGAGAGAGAGCACTAGCAATTGGAGAATCAGGAAAAATCTCATGGAGGTCATATGTGAGATGGACCTCAAAGGAAGCCAGAAATCCCAAGAGGCATTGGTAAGGAGAGAGCGTTCCAGGTAGAGTGGATAGTTTATGCAAAAGCTTGTTACTACCTAGGCAGTGTCAAATACAGGTCACAACAAAAAGGCTGAGACTCAGAATGAATGAAGAAGGGTGAAGGAAGGAATAATGGGATTATGATTGGCTTTAAATGACAAGCTAAGGAATTTGTTTTATAACCAATTAACAGTATAAAACCACCAAAGACTCTTGAGAAATTACATGGTCAGTATTGCATTTTAGACATCATAATTTTATAGTTGTGTGGCAGGATTGAGGATGTGAGAAACCAGAAAAGAGTAACCAAGAAAGTGCTTTGTGATGGGAGAGAGGGTAGCTAGGTAGCACAGTGGAGAGAGCACTGGGCTTGGTATCAGTAAGACTCAATCTTCTTAAGTTCAAATCTCAGACACTTAGAAGCTTTGTGACCCTGGACATGTCATTTAATCCTGCTTGCCTCAGTTTCCTCATCTGTAAAAAATGATCTGGAAAAGAACATGGCAAACCATTCTAGTATCTTTGCCAAGAAAACACCAAAACAGAGTCACAGAATCAGATATGACTGAAATGGTTGAACAACAAACCAGAGTTGTAACCAAGGTGGAACGGCCAGGACTTTTTCTAGGCTGGGGTATATGGAGGGCATGCTTCAGCTTGGGGAGTGGGATTCTTCTCTGTGGCAGTCTAGAACTCCTCATGCCTCCATGGCTTTGGTGGAAGGAGGTGGACTCCAAGAAAGAGTTAAAGTAAAGTAGCAGAATAATGGGTCAGCAGTGGCAGAAGGGAGAGACTTTCTCTAACAACTAGTCAAACTATCTCTCATATTCTGTGATCTCTGGTTTGGGTCCCTTAGTCCTTGAGAATCATGATTCATTGAATTTGAATAAGACCACCAAGCAGGGGCACTTCCTTGGCAAGGCAGATTGGCAGGGGGCACAATAAGCCGACATGTCCAGCTCTATAACTGCTCAGGACACAAGCAGAGGTCTTAGATATTAACTAGAAGAGGGAAGGAAGAAGGAGAAAGGTGTGTCCTATCAGATTGAGGATTCTTCTGCAAGCTAGCTGAGAGCATGGAGCAGGAAGGGGCCCCAAAGTCAACTCAAACTAACTGACTCTTCACAGTAGTGGGAGAATAGAGGCTCTTCTGAAATGCTGATATGAAGCCTGGACTGGGAAGATCTGGGTTGAGTTCACCACCTTCTAAATGAGTGACTTTGGGGGACTTGTGTAAGGTCTCTCAATGATATGTTTTGTAGGGGGCAGCTGGGTGGCTCTGTGGATTGAGAGCCAGCCCTAGAGATGGGAAGTCCTGGGTTCAAATATGGCCTCAAGACACTTCCTAGCTATGTGACCCTGGGCAAGTCACTTAACCCGCATTGCCTAGCTCTTACCACTCTTCTGCCTTAGAACCAATACACAATATTTTTTTTTAACCCATACCTTCTGTCTTAGAATCAACACTGTGTATTGGTTCTAAGGTAGAAGAGCGGTCAGGGCAAGGCAGTGGGAGTCACAGTATTAATTCTAAAATAGAAGGGAAGAGGTTTTTTTTTTGTTTGTTTGTTTTGTTTTTAACAAATGGGCCTAGAGACAGGAGGTCCTAGGTTCAAATCCGGCCTCAGACACTTCCCAGCTGTGTGACCCTGGGAAAGTCACTTGACCCCCATTGCCCACCCTTACCATTCTTACATCTAGCAGCCAATACACAGAAGTTAAAGGTTTAAAAAATGTTTTTAAAAAATCAAATGGAAATAGAGCCATTTAGAAAACCACACATTAACATTATCTATATTTTATTATATTTTTATTTTGAAAACTATTTTCCAATAAATTTTAATCTGGGCTGCACGTTTGATAGCTCTCCTCACATTTATATCGTTTGTTTTTAAAATCTAACCAGAGTTGTGATTTCATTGATTTGTGTGCTCCCAGAAATCTCCCCTATGAATGCAGATGAATGAACATCTTCCCCTTCTCCAACTCCCAGAGTTTAGTCTTAGAGTATTGCCAGGGGGCAGGGGCATGACAGAAGTTAAGTGATTTGCCTAGGGTCACTCCGCCACTATGGCTGGAGGTAGGATTTGAACCTTGGACTTGAGGGTTGGCTCTCCTCTCAAGTAAGAGGAGCTGGGATTCCTAACTAGGTCTCTCTGATTGAGGTCCAGATCGCTTTCTGTCTTCAGATGCTGTTGGGCAAACACGAGCCCTTCTTAGCTTGCTGAGCAAGGATGGGGGATAAGGATGGCCTGTGGTGGAACCCCCCACTTCCCTTCTGAGACGGCGGCTTAAAAACCACATCCATGATCCATTAAATACAACTGGCTTCAAAGCTTTATTTTCTATGTTCAGAGTTCAAATGCAACATTTTTTTATACATGCAAAAAGACCCACAGGATGAGGCCATCATTTCTCTAGGTCATCTCTTTATTGCAGTCCTGGATCACATTTTCAAAGCAGCTTTTTTTGTTTTGTTTTTTTTCTACGAATAGGAAACTCTTCAGTGGTAAAATATAAAAGGTCTTCTCTACATCCAATTCTTTGGGGCAAAGGAACTCCTGGGAAAAACTCGCTGGCATCCCAAAGGAAAGATACTCTCTTTTCATTGGACATTAAAAATATAGGCCTTTGTGTACGGATGTGTTCTCTATAACCTGACTGGGGGTCTTTTCGAGGAAGACTAAAGTGCCCATAATCTGGCTTAGATTTGTTCAGAGCTCACAGAGCTAGCCTGCTTACCCATAAGGCAACAATAAAAAGCGAGGGTGCTGGGATGAGAGATTTTTTTTTTTCTAGCAGAATTCAATTTCTGTCTGCCATCACTGCCGAAATCTCTGAGGAATGATCACGGCAGAAGTGTTAGAAAATATTATATATATATATATATTTTTTTTTAAACCTGACAAAGCATTCTTGGGAGTCATATTCATACAAGGATGCAATACCGAGGAGGGTGGCATTACTTGGGAAACCAATGTGGTACAAAATATTTTCTATAACACAATATATTAATTTGGGGCGCTCCATATTTACAGGGACTATAAGGTTATCCGGAATGAGATTATTAAAAAACAAAAACAAATGCTCTGTACAGTCACTCTATGTAATATGCTGGCAGGGGAGAGCACAGTCTGCTAAAAAGAGGGATCACCGCTCTCTCCCTCCTTCCTCCCCGCTCATCTCCCCTCGGAGGAAACCGTGTTCATTCTCATTCCCAGGAATTTGGAGTGGCCATTCCAGACATGATCTCCCCAGTGCTTCCGGGAGTGGGGAAGAGAGAGGGGAGATGGGGAGAAGATCTCCTGGGATCCCCGGGCTTTTTTCTACTTTTAAGAGTCTCCTCTAGTCCCTTTCCTGAGGATAGTGCTGGGATTTATCCCCATCAGCCTTCATCTCCTGCTCCACAGGACAACAGCAGAACCAGGCTTGGAAATCAAAGTCTTGGGTTAGGATGCAAAAATAACAGGCCAGCTCAGGTCCAACACGGCCTCTTCTGTTTGGATGGAGACTCGGTAACAATTGGGAAGGTTCTGGGCCTGCCCGCCCGGGGCACTGGTGCTATTCAGACTTGGGCATCGCCTTCTTGGCACAAGACCACTCATCTCATTTGTCATCGCACTACAGCCACCCACACCCAGCCAGTCAAAGATGGAACGCTGGCAGTGCGGGTCCCTTCCTGCCTTCACGCTGAGAACACTAGAAAGCTGCACTCAGTTCCCTCGTGGAGCATCATTTCTAGCCACTCTGCAACTCTGTTGTCCTGACATGATAGAGCCACCCACCCTGGGGATTTTTAGCTGTGGACTCTAAAAGAAAAAGGCACATTGAGATACTTTTCAGTGACTTTTCTTCTTCATCCCACCCTGCTCTCCCATCTTAATGTGGCCAATTTTTAAAGGGATGATCGCCCAAAGAGTGGAGATGGAATTAATGCCTCTTGCTCCTTCCCGATCCCCCAAATCACACTGAAGACAACAGCCGAATTAAGAGGCCAGCGGCAGGACCAATGGGCCCATCTGCTCTTGGGCTGGGCCCCTGGGAGCATTTGGGGAGGAGAAGGATTATTCTATTTATCTCTTTTCCTTCGCTGGGGACTCATTTCCCAATTTGGTCCAAGAGGCTGAAGAGTCTTGGCCTGCGGAGTCCTTGGTGCAGACATTTAGGTCAGAATTTAGCCAGGTTTCCCCTCTTCTCCCTGAGCCCCAAACGGGGAGTTTCTGGGGTTATCTATTGCACACTTAAAGGATCTGCCTATTTGTGATTATGCACTGGTCCTGGAGCCCCAGAGAGACTCTGCTAAAAGATTAAAACCATAAATTGATAAAGCAGTCGGCAGCAGCGGTCTGAAGGGCTGACGTCTCTTCCAGATAATTTATTTCTAGGGCTTCTTGGAATCGTTTGCTCAACTGATTGTTTGGGGACATCAGGCCAGTGGCTTGGCCTCTTTTCCCTCTCTCTGTCTCTCTGCCTGAGGACATTTATGGAGGCCACATAAGAGACAAGCAGAATTACTACCAAAAAAAGAGATCCCGTTGGTCCCCGTGGCTTCGAAATTATTCCAAGTGGATGGCTATTCCACCAGGCAACTAATTAAACCTAAGCAGTTGGGCTCAAAATAAGCTAAATACGGTTTCTGTCTGGGGAGAATTCCTCAGGAAAATGGAGAGCCCCAACTGGAAGCTGGGATCCGTGTTATTGCAAGGTTGGAGATTTCCACTGGGGTTTCCCAAGTCAGAATTCCAGAGTTTAGGTGGCAGACAATGGTAAAGGACAATGATCTCTGCTCAGCAGGACCAGTAGCTTAAAAGGTAGAAGAGAAAAGAGGGAAGAGAAAGCTTGTAGGTGAAAGTAATTTTACATTCTCAATATGGCTTATGGGCTCCCAGAAGAATTACCAAAGAGGGAAGGTTAGTCAAGTGGAAAATAGCTAAATTGTCTCGCAAACGATGAAGAGCTATTAAGGCAATGGAGCTCCAAATCTACATGAAAGGGGGCTCATGCTGGAAGACAGCACACCCGTGGGTGTTCTCGGGCAGTCAGACAGAGAGCTTCTGGTCTAGCCCATTTTGACAGAGTTAAAAGCCAGAGTTGCTCATGTCCCAGCTAAATCAGAAATGGATCAGTCGCCGGAGTGCTGATGGCGGATCTCTAAATATCATCATTGCTGTATCAGCAAAGAACAAAAATTAAGAGAAAGCAAAAGGGCACGTCTCCAGCGTGAGCCACGGGCCCATTTTAGCAGCGTTAGGGAAATGTCGGCTGAGGACAGAAAGTTGTCAATACTCGGGCCTTTGAGGTGAAGTCCCCAAGGATGGTTCGGTTCCTGTGAATTTGGATGGTGACGCCCAAGAAGAAAATGGAGGGTTGCTTTGTTTTGCTTTGCTTTTTTCTGGCTGTGATCTACAGGCCAGTGAGGTTTGGAGTGAAGGACACACTCACGCCTCAGCATTTCTCATTCTCAATGAAAATCCTGTCCAGTGGGTTTTGGCCCACTGGCCAAATCTCAATGGGGCTTCTGTACGGCCAAATGGCCCTTGATCTCGTCCTAGCTTGGAAATGTAAACACGGCAGCTAATGAAGGAAGGGAATTCTCTGAGGAGCTACGTGGGAGCCATTTAATGAGATTGTTGACTGTGGAAAAGCCCTCCTATAGTAACGATTTCCACGGCGTGCATGAGAAAAGATACAAATTAGGCCCTAAAATTATCACACGGCTGGAGCGGGGGATGCGGGCAGGGGGACAGACTCCTCACTAATCGGCCCCTTTCTCTGCATGCAGACTATTTTGGTATTATAGGGTCCTCAGGGCTGGGGTCCTCCATGGTGGGGGGGCAACTCCAACAGGAGGTCCCTTGAGGGCGATCCGCATTAAACAGACACCGACTGGCCACTGGAGCGGTTGGTTGTTGGGCAAACACCAAGGTAAGTGCTATAAGGGGTGAGAAAAGAACTTTGGCCCCCATAAAGCCAGTGGATCAGGAACGGTCCAGAAATAAATGAATCTAAAGACGAGTCAACGGTGTCACTTCAAGAGAATGATCTCATCCCACATTCTTGTCCTTGACTGGAAGTCTAGAGTGTCGACGTTGGAGGCTCTTCAACTGGAAAGGAGGGAAGGAAGGCGGGGAGGGGGGAGGCTTCACCAGGAATTCCTTGCTGGGAGTTCAGTGACCATGAGTGAACTTGAGGGGATGGGATAAACACAGACTTCCTGGCACCTTCTGTCTTCCTACCATCAGACGAGGCAGAGACATGCATGTTCAAGTTATCCATGTGAGGTCCAGAGTCTCCTCCCATTCTCGAGATGGCCCCATGATGCTCGGAGACTGTGCAAGCTGCCAGCCTTTGCTTCTCCAGGGTTTCCTTAAATGGGGTTGGCACAAAGTCTGTGGCCACTAGAGGCCCACAAAATGGCTGTGTGGATAGGCAGTCCCCAATGGTTAGCTGGGATCTTGGGCGTCAGGATAGGGGGATGCCAGGATCGGTGGGGGGAGAAAATGGACCTACCCAAAAGGCAGAGGTGTTTGGGGGGAAGCCAGGATCCCTAGAGATGGTGGAAGAAGGCAGTTCGTGGGCACTTTGCTTTAGAAAGGGAGAAGGCAAAGAAAAACCATGTCCTCCTAGACCAGTCTCTCCGTCCCTGCCTTGGCTCTGGTCCTGGGGAGGTTGGGAGTTCAGGACGCCCGTTCTACCTACATTTGGATTTTTGAAAAGAGCACTTTTTTTTTTTTTAAACAGAGTAGAACCAAAAAGAGTCGGGGCAGGAGAGAGAAGAAGCCCAGAGTGTAATGAACACGGAGTCTCTAGACATGATGACAATGGAAATGGCTCCAGGAGAAGGGGGGACCCAGCCGGCCAAAGTTCTCCTCCCCCCCCTTGCTGACCGGCACCCGCGTGTGGACGCTGCATTTCCTCTCGAGAAGCCTAGAGACCCCGGGGAGATGGTTAACCCGCCCAAACCCGAGCCAGGAGGGAAGGGAGCAAAAGGTGTCGCTATTTACAGACAATGAGCAAAAGAATCGGGTGGGAAGAACCTGAGGCGTTTGAAGAAGACAGGAGACAACCCTCCGCCACGCACGCCGTCCCTTCTTTTCACACAGAAAGCCCGTCTGTCTACACGCCGGGCGGGAAAGAGAATCAGTGGGATTATTGCTTTGTCCCCCTCGCCCGCCTCTGAGGACCAGAAAACGGCATCCGATGACGCGGGGGCCGAGCTCTGCTGCCCGGACGCTCCCCACGCAGCGAGGCTGGCCCTCCACGCACTGGCGCGCTTTACAATCAGGCCTGCACATCTCTGAGGGCAAGAAACCGGAAGGGAGTATTGATCAGAAACACTATGTTACAGAATCAGCAGGTGCCCTTGGCGCCACGGGCATGGCGGGGAGCCCACCGTCCTTTCGTGCCCTGCGGAAACTCGCATTTTCCCAACAGGGAGAAACGGGCACAGCCCGGATTCAGAGAGGTCCAGAGGCCACGGGGACAAGGCAGCCTCCCTCCTCGCGCCCCAGCCCCGACACGCGCAAGGAAGGCGACTGTCTGCAGCCGCCGCGGAAGGTATCTGAATGGGTGGAAAGGAGGGATTTCACTGAAAACAACAACAACAACAAGTGAATACAGAGAACTCTCTCCCCAGCCCTGGGGAGCCCCTCCGAAGGACCGGCTCCGGCTTCAGCCTCCTCCACAGCGACTCTCCTTCCCTTGAGGAACCAGCAAGAGCATCTCCCCGTCTTGGACTCGAAATACTAAGCAGCCTTCGTGGCCCTTCAGGCACCAAACCGCAGAGGCAGGAAGCAAACGAGAGCAGCAGGACTTTGTCTTCAGGATCGGACAATTAAGGCTTCTGTTAATGAGACTTCAGCGTTCTTTTACCTAGGAGGGAAGCGATCCAGTTAGCCGGGGGCAGAGGCTCGCCGCGGACAAGCCGGGGCGGCACGGCCTCAGCAGCCTTCCTCTCTAAGCAAAGTCAATGCATGGAATCATCTACATTATGGAGGTGACAGAATCAATCATGTAGCGTACATATGTATGTATTGAGAGAGAGAGAGAGAGAGAGAGGGAGAGGGAGGAGAGAGAGAGACAGAGGCAGAGAGACAGAGAGAGACAGAGAGAGAGAGAGGAGAGAGAGAAAGAGAGAGACAGACAAACCCAGAGAGAGAGTCAGAGGGAGAAAAAGAGAAAGAGAGAGAGAGAGAGAGAAGGAGAGAGACAGACACACACAGAGAGAGATAAATAGGTAGATAACGATAGAGAGAAATATAGCTAGCTAGCTAGATAGATGGATAGGGATGAATGGATAAGATAGACAGACAGACAGCAGACAGACAGATTAAGAGATAGGTAGATAGAGAGATCAATAGATCTATGAATAGACAGACAGATGGACTGATAGATGAATGGATGAATAGACAGATAGATAGATAGATAGATAGATAGATAGACAGACAGACAGACAGATGGGCTTATAGACAGACAGATAGATAGATATAGATACAGAAAGATAGGTAGATAGATAAACAGAAAGACGGATTGATAGACAGACAGACACAGACAGACAGACAGACAGACAGACAGATAGACAGATAGATAGGTAGACAGACAGACGGACTGATAAAGAGATAGATAAATAGATAGACGGACAGACAGACAGATAGATAGATACAGAAAAACAGGTAGATAGATAGACAGACAAATGGACTGATAGATAGATGAATGGATAGATAGATAGATAGATAGATAGATAGATAGATAGATAGATAGATAAACAGATAGATGGTAGATAGATAAATAGATAGACAGATAGATATCTAGATACATAGATACAGAAAGACAGGTAGGTAGATAGATAGACAGACTGATAGAGAGATGGATAGATAGATAGATGGACAGACAGACAGACAGATGGATGGATGGACAGATGGATGGATGGATATATAGATGGTTAGATAGACAGCATGATGCTGGCACATAATAAGTAAAAGATGCTTGCTGACTGACTTTATTTCACAGATGTGGAAACTGAGGCCAAAGAAGGAACTGGTTTGCCCAGCAAAATCACCCAGGAAGTCAGTGGAAGGCGTCTCCTAGAACGTCCCCTCAAAGCCCAGCCCCCAAACCTATCTTTTCAGGATAATGGGCAGCAACCCCCAATTCCATTTCTAGAATATGGAACATTTCCCAAAGCACCTTCCTCTGAACAATTCTGTAAGGTGGGCAGTACATATATCATCATCTCCACTTTAAAAAAAAGGAAACTGAGTCTCTGGCCACTCGGCTAACAAAGGCTGGAGCTGGGATTCACAGCCAGTACTCTCCAGAAGAGGCAGCTGGATGGCCCAGTGGATAGATTGCCAGGTCTGGAGTCGGGAGGTCCTGGATTCAAAGCTGGTCTCAGATATTTCTTGCCTGTGTGGCCTGGGCAGGTCACTTAACCCAGTTCTTGCCCTTCTGTCTTAGAGCTGTTACTCCGACAGAAAGTAAGGGTTTACAAACTTTAGAAATTAAAACAACAGAAGCCCAATCCGGCTTTTTTCTTCCGTCGGTACCTGCTGGCTGAGGCACTATTCCCCATTCCTTTGGGTTTTTCCCCAGCAAGGCCTTTCTCCCAACAGTTCATCACCCAAGTCTGCAGGATGGCCGTGCCACGCAAAGCCTCGACCCCTGGAAGCAGCACTTCCCTGCCCCTGGGGCTGCTACCTACCTTTTCAAGCTTGATTTTCATACTGGCTCAGCCTCTTCTTGGATTTCAAATCTTTCAGCCACTGTGGAGACATTTCTTCTGACCTAGGAGCAGAGTACAATGGAGAACCATCGTTTCGGGTCGCCGAAGCTAGAAGGGACTCTTGGAGGTCCACCTCCTCACTTCACAGATGAGGAAACCGAGGCCCCAAGACTGACAAAGACTTGCTCAAGGGTTATGACGGTCAAATGTGTTTCATGTTCATTTTGTTTGAAAACACATAGAGGGGACCACCTGGATTCAAATCTCTCCTCAGATACTTCCCAGCTGTGTGACCCTGGGCAAGTCACTTAACCCCCATTGCCTAGCCCTTACCACTCTTCTGCCTTGGAGCCAATACACAATATTGATTCTAAGATGGAAGGTGAGGGCTTAAAAATGTAAATAAACTTAAATAAACTTCCCAAACCAGAGAAAATCTCTCAGCCAAAATTTTTTGGTATCTGTTTGCCAGGTGAAAAGGCTGGGATTGAAACCCTGGGAGTTCCCTCTGGGTCCGCATCCAGATTCCTGGGATTGGTTTAGAAAGGATGCTCATGGGATAGCTCAGTGGTGAGTCAGGCCCAGAGACGGGAGGTCCTAGGTTCAAATCTGGCCTCAGACACTTCCCAGCTGTGTGACCCTGGGCAAGTCCCTTAACCCCCACTGCCTAGCCCTTACTGCTCTAGTACCAATTTTTAAAAAAAATGTTTGAAATGTTTTCTCTCCTCAGTTACATAGAGAAACAATTCTTGATCATTGTTTTCTGACATTTAAAATTCAGATTTTCTCCCTCTCTTCCCTCTTCCCCTTCCTGAGGCTGCTGTGAACAGCCTGGTGTAGTTTCTACCCACCTTTGCATCAATTTGAAGATAGAAGAGAAGTTTAGTTGTTTTAAAAAAAGAACGAAGGAAGGGATGTTTGCTCACCTCTCCTCCTTCTCCATGCTCGGGGGTAGCACACGGCTGCCCAGCACTCCTGGCTGGAAAGGAGATTTGGGAGACTTTGACAGCTGGGCGGAAGCCTGACCGTCCCCGGGGCTGTCCACCTCGTTCCGTTTCCGAAGCTGAGCCTGGAGGGAAAAAATAAACACTGGAGCAGGCCCTGCCACTGCCCCAAACACGAAACCAGGCCCAGACAGTCAGAAGTACAGGAGAGACAAGCTGGCTTCAGTGGGGGAGAATTTTCTGAGCTTGGCAGGCAGGGAATGAGATGTGTGGCAGGTGCCCGGCTGGGCAAAACATTTCACCTTCCTATCCCTCGGGGTCCCCATCTGTAAAATGGGAATCGTGCCAGTACCTAAGCCACCAGGCTGTGGTGAGGACAAAATGAGACATTTGTAGTGTTCTGCAAACCTTAGACGTAAATGCTAATTACTACATTAACAGCAATTAGAATCCACAAAGGTCCTGGGATATCCTTAGCATAAGGAACTCCTGAATTGGGAACATCTTCCTCCAATCTAGATCAGCGCCTATCTCTGACTTAATGAGCAAGGTCTAGAGCAGGGGTTCCTAAACTTTTTTGGCCTGCCGCCCCCTTTCCAGAAAAAAATATTCCTTAGCCCCCTGGAAATTAATTTTTAAAAATTTTAATAGCAATTAATAGGAAAGAATAATGCACCTGCGGCCATCACTGCAGCACCCACCAGGGGGCGGTGGCGCCCACTTTGGGAATCACTGCTCTAGAGAGTGCCCCGAGTCCCACAGAGGAGACAGGGTGGCAAGATCTTAGATCTAGAGCTGAGAGGGGCATTAGAGCACGCCACCAGGTTAAAATATAATTGGGAAGGGGGCCCCTTGGTGGTTCAGTGCTTAGAGACGGGAAGTCCTAGGTTTAAATCTGGCCTCAGACACTTCCTAGCTGGGTGACCCTGGACAAGTCACTTAATCCCCATTGCCTAGCCCTTACCCCTCTTCTGCCTTGGAACCAATATATAATATTGATTCTATATTTTTAAATAGAATACATATTTTATAGAATATATTTAGAATAAAAACATTAAAACAGATTTCATATATATTTATATA
>NC_058130.1:771115604-771127902 GCF_016433145.1 Gracilinanus agilis | reverse complement strand
TTTTATGTTTTAATATATTATATATATATATATATATATAAATTGGGAAATGTTTAACAAAATAAATAAAAATACAATTAAACACAGATAATGTCAGTATGTGGTTTTTTTTTTAAAGTCAATATGTGGCCCATAGGGATCCTTATGTACAGTTTGATGTTCTTGTTGAATCATCTCCTACTCTTTATGACTCCATTTGGGATTTTCTTGATAAGGATACTGAAGGGATTTGCCATTTCCTTCTTCAAATCATTTGACAGATAAGGAAACAGGTCAATAGGATAAAGTGACTTGCCCAGGGTCACATAGCTAAGATACTATAGTAATTTGCCATTTCCTTCTCCAGCTCATTTGACAGAGGAGGAAACTGAGACCAACAGGGTCTAGTGACTTGCCCAGGGTCCCACAGTTAGGAGGTATCAGAGCCCAAATTTGAACTCGGGCCTTCCTGACTCCAGGGCCAGTGCTCTATATCCACTTGTACTACCCTAGCTGGGTGGTGACCTCCATTTCTGTTTGAATTTGACAGCCCTGAGTCTAACCCCTGCATTTTACAGATGGAAAATGAGGCCCACAGAGGCTACCCTCTGCCCACATCCACCCCCAGTTAGTGCCAGGGGTCCCACTCGAATGCAAGGCTTCCTGACTCTGAGCCCAGAACTATGCACTAACCAGCCTCCGATGCCTCTGTCTGAAGAGGAGGATGGGAAAAAGACAGCCTTCTGGCCAAGACGATTCCCCTCCTCTCTTTCCAGAGATGGCCCTGCTCTGGGCTGCGGCCTAGGGGAGGGCGGCAGGCCTAACCCACGAAGGAGAAAGCCAGCTGCCAGCCGGTGATACCTTGAGCACGGAAGGATCCACGCCCGGGAAGATGGGCAGCCGCTGGGGCTGGCTCACTGGAGTCCTCTCTGACCTGGGCGGCTTCCCTTCTTCGTCCGACTCCTCCTTCTTGGCCAATTTATCTTCTGTTGGCAAAGACAAGGCAAAAGACATTGTTGCGAGGCCCAGAATGGGGCCACAAATCTCTACCGAGGGCCAGGGTCCGGCAGGCTCCCTAGAGAAGGCAGTGACTTAGAAGACACGAGCCTGGACGAAGTGGAAAGGAGTCAGGAGCCCTGGGATTGAGCCCCAGTCCACCGTTCGGTCGTTGTGTGACCCTGGGCAAGTCACTTCACCCCCATTGCCTCGCCCTTACCTCTCTTCTGCCTTGGAACCGGGACTTAGTTTTGAATATAAGTCGGAAAGTAGGGGGTAAAAAAATGAGGAGGTTGGCCTTGATGACCACTTGGGCCCCTTCCAATCTGCTCCCCGAAGGAAGAGGCCCAAATCTGGTCCAGTCCTGCCCCCTCACTTTATAGATGAGGAAACACAGCCCCAGAGAGTTTGGCGACCGCCCCCAGCCCACAGGCGACTGCACAAAGTCCTTCCCTGCAAGGTGGCCCCCGCTTTCTCCGATCTACAGCTAGTTGGTACAAAGCCGTGACATGTGGTCTGAAGCTCCCTGAGGGCAGGCTGATGTCTTTATGCTCCTGGCACCTCTTTAATAAATGGAATCGTCTAATAAATGTTTGATAACTTGTCTTCCTGGCTTACGAAGGGAGGGGCAGAAAGGGGGACTTGAACCCAGGACCTCAGACTCCCCTACCGCGATGCCTCCCGCCCCTTCTCACTGCGTGTTACACTCGTCTGCGCTGGTGTCTTAGCGCTGCCTCTCACTGCGGAGGTTCATCGTCTGGAATTGGAGGCTTGGCCAAGGGTGCTTCTGAGGCTTTCCTGCTCCTGCTGTCTCCCCCCGAACCCTCCCAGCCGGTGTCTGCCCTGCTGCCCTCCCGCCGCCTCCCCAGGGCTGGCCGGTACCTGTGGAATCCTTAAACATCCAGGCACTGTCGGCCTCTTCCACCGAGGAGGACTGGTTCTCGGCCTCGCCGACGCGGCTCCTGCGGAGGGCGTGCGAGATCGGGGCCCGGCGCCGATTCCTCCTGCTGAGCTGGGCGCGGGCCTTCAGGGCGCTCGAGTCCAACACCGAGGTTTGCTTTGGGGAAACGGGGACCACAGATTAGTTCATGCAGCCAGCCGAGCCGAGGGGGGCCGGGGCCACGCGGACGACGGAGCCTGGCCCGGGCTAATGCCCGCCTTCAGGGCCGGCCCAACACTCCAGCGTCCCCACGTCTTTGAGATGATCCCCATCACCCAAGCGGGGCTTCTCCTCCGCTGACAGAGGATGGGGTGGCACACGGAAAAGCATCTCGTCTCTGGGGGAGCCCCTCTTGGGAGCCTGCTGAGGAAACTGAGGCAGGAAACGGCCGAGTGACTTGCTCAGAGTCACGAAGCTAATCAGTGTCTAAGGAAGAATTTCTATGAACCATGTATTCCAGTGAGATAATAGTCTAACTAATGAGATGTGTTAGGCTTTGACGTTCTATGATCTGGGGTTTCCTGCCAGCTGTGCCATGCCATGTTCTGAGACCCCTCCTGGGTCTACATTCCCTGTTCTGAGACCCCTTCCAGCGCAGCATTGAGGTTTTCTGTTCTAAGACTCCTCCAGCTCTGATATTCCTTGTTCTGAGACCCCTCTGGCTCTCACATCCCCTGCTCTAAGACCCCTCTAGCTCTTATATTCCCTGCTCTAAGACCCCTCCTGGGTTTACATTCCCTGTTCTAAGACCCCTCTAGCTCAGCTCTGATATTCCCTGTTCTGAGACACCTTCCAGCTCACCACTGACATTCCCTGTTCTAAGGACCTTCCTGGGTCTGACATTCCCTGTTCTAAGACCCCTTCTAGCTCTGATATTCCCTGTTCTAAGATTCCTCCTGGGTCTGTCATTCCCTGTACTAAGACCCCTCCAGCTCTCATATCCTCTCTTCTAAGACCCTTTCTAGCTCGCCACTGACATTCCCTGTTCTAAGGACCTTCCTGGGTCTGACATTCCCTGTTCTAAGGCCCTTGTGGCTCTCCCTCCTCTGTTCTAAGCTCCCCTCTGCCCCTCATCTATGGTACTTCCTGAATGTTTTAAAGCTATAGAAATAAGAAGCGGATAGATAGAGCTTCATCACCTTTGATCCCATTTCACATAAGTAGAGGAAATGAGGACCCAGGAGGGGGGGTAACCCGTGGCATGGCCGGGAGGGGGCAGCCAACGGCAGCAGCAGCTGGAGGGAAGGCCGAGGAGGGGCAGCACCTCAGACCTCGCCATCTCTGACTGCCAGGCCCGGCGTGTTGGGTCGTCTCTCAGAAGCTCAGGAAGGCTGGAATCACCCGGGCCCTCCTCTGAGACAGCTCTAGCAGTGACCTCGGTCTTACGTCTCTTTTGTCACAGATTTGGTTTCGTCCCCCCAAACGCCACATAGCAAGGCCTTAAGTCTTTCATTCGAGGCCTCTTCTGTGGATCCAAAACAAACACTTGGAGATGGTGACTGCAGCAAGTCATCTCCCACATAATTTTTTTTTTTACTTTTTTTTTTTTAAACCCTTAACTTCTGTGTATTGGCTCCTTGGTGGATGGAAGAGTGGTAAGGGTAGGCAATAGGGGTCAAGTGACTTGCCCAGGGTCACACAGCTGGGAAGTGTCTGAGGCCAGATTTGAACCCAGGACCTCCCGTCTCTAGGCCTGACTCTCAATCCACTGAGCCACCCAGCTGCCCCCTCCCACATATTTTTAAGGGAAAGCTGACATCTGTGGGCTAAACACTGGGCCAGCTGTTTCCTCACCTCGTGACAACCAGGTTGGGGGAAACTGTTCTGGGCTGAGGATGGGATGGGGGAAGGACTCGAATTTCCAAATCTGTTTCCCTAACACAAACGCTCTCCAGGGCCCACAGATACAGGCCGAGGGGCCGCAGATCAGGACGTCATGGGCACAGGGTGCCTCTCCATTTCTTGTATCCAGAATCATTAAAGAGAATCAGAGGATCTCAGGGGACCTCAGCAGGCTGAATTTCAGAAAGAGGAAGAAAAACCTCCTATTTTAAAAATACAGATTGAGGAGCTTGATAGAACCTTAGAACACAGAACCGAGAAGCCAGGAAGAAACTTAGCAAACAAAATGCCAAAGTTGGAAAGGAACTTGGAATTCAGAATGAAGAGGGTCCTTGCAACACAGAATACAAGAAGCAACATGGTACTGTGGGGAAATCACTGGAACAAGAGAGCCTGGATTCAAATCCTGTGCTAGCTAATTGCTACCTATGTGAACTTAAGCCAAGTCCTTTCCCCTTTGGGAGCCCCAGTTTCCAATCCTCATCTATCCACTTCTGTCACCTTCTTCAGAAAGGAAGAGACTAGAAAATGTCTCAAGTCCCTTCCTATATGGCAACCATGATCCAATGGGCTCCAGAAAAGGAAGGAGAGCTAGAACTGAAGTAGAGGGGGCAGCTGGGTAGCTCAGTGGATTGAGAGCCAGGCTTAGAGATGGGAGGTCCTGGGTTCAAATCTGGCCTCAGACACTTCCCAGCTGTGTGACCCTGGGCAAGTCACTTGACCCCCATTGCCCACCCTTACCATTCTTCTGCCAATTGATACCAAGATGGAAGGTAAGGGTTTAAATTAAAAAAAAAAATGGCAACTCTAAGTTCCTGATTGCAATAACAAAACCTCCTAGGCAAGATAATTCTTTATTAGTATTATTTCATATCCACAGAACAGGGTTAGAATGAACTGTCAAATGGAGAGAGAGAGAGAAGGGAGAGAGGAAGAGAGGGAGGGAGGAAGGGAGAAAAGGAGAGAGGGAGGAAGGGAATGAGGGAGGGAGGAAAGAAGGAATGAAGGAACAAAGGAAGGAAGGAAGGAAGGAAGGAAGGAAGGAAGGAAGGAAGGAAGGAAGGAAGGGAGGGAGGGAGGAAGGAGGGAGGGAGTGAGGCAGGGAGGAAGGAAAGAAGGAATGAAGGAACAAAGGAAGGAAGGAAGGAAGGAAGGAAGGAAGGAAGGAAGGAACAAAAGAAAGGGGGAATGAAGGAAGGAACAAAGGAACAAAGGAAGGGAAGGAAAATGCAGCATATTATAGAGGAGAAAGCACTGGATTTGTAGCCANAAGGAAGGAAGGAAGGAAGGAAGGAAGGAAGGAAGGAGAGAAAGAAAGGAAGGAAGGGAAGGGAGGAAGGAGAGAAAGAAACGAAGGAAAGGAAGAAGGATTATTTATTGCTTACTATGTGCCTGGCACTGAGCTAGCTTTATTCCAGCAATCCCTCTCAATGGTCATTTCCAACCCTTGATTCCTTGGGAGTAGGAGGGCAGTAGGTCAAAGAGTCTTTGATCCTCCCCTTCCAGGAGGCGCAAGACCTCAGCATGGGACTTACATTGATGAAGGAGAAGTCGTCCACCTTCCCCTCCAGGCCAGCAGTGTCTGAAGAGGGAGCTCCCTCTGTCCCATCGGTTGAATCCAAGTCTGTGCTGGAACGGTCCAGGCTTGTGCTTCTTTGATCCCTGGAGGAGTCACCGGGATCTGCGGGGGAGGCTGGCTCCGTCTGGGATGACAGGGAAGAAAGCCGGCTACTGGGAGGCTGTTTTCGGACCGAAGTGACATTGCTGTCGGGAGAAGGAGACTCGGGAGCAAAGCTGTAGGAAGACAAGAGCATGTGGATTGGGACCAAATATTAAAGCCATTTGACAAAAGGATTCTTGAGGGCTTCTTCTTGTGCTGAGCACACGTCTAACCCAGAGGGCCCTTCAAAAATGCACATTGTTGGGGGCACTTAGGTATAGCTCCATGAAATGAGAGCCAGACTTAGAGACGGGAGGTCCTGGGTTCATATCTGGCCTCAGACACTTCCTAGCTGTGTGACTTTGGGCAAGTCATTTAACCCCCCCTTGCCTAGCCCTAAACACTCTTCTGATTTGAGACTAATATACAGTATTGATTCTAAGATGGCAAGTAAGGGTCTGTTTGGCTAGTATTTTATTTTATTATTATTTTTTTAAACCCTCACCTTCCATCTTGGAGTCAATACTGTGTATTGGCTCCAAGGCTGAAGAGTGGTAAAGGCTAGGCAATGGGGGTTAAGTGACTTGCCCAGGGTCACACAGCTAGGACATGTCTGAGGCCAGATTTGAACCTCGGATCTCCCGTCTCTAGGCCTGGCTCTCAATCCACTGAGCCACCCAGCTGGTTTTTTTTAAAATTACATAGTTATACAACTTCAGAAAACTTATGGGGAAATTTGTTATTATATGTAATTAATAAAATAAAATAGCTCTATAAAAATAAATAAAAAGCACATTGTTTCTTGGCAAAGCATCATGGGAAATACAAAGATGCCTAAGAAACAGCCTCTGCCCTAGAGTTTATACTTCAGATCATTTCAGGTCATTTCTCTCTGAGTCTCAATTTCCTCATGTATAAAAAGAGAATAATCAAAAGCACCTCGGTCTTACAAGCCTTTCTTCCAGGGTTATTAAATAATCAAAGGGCAGACCCAGGATTTGAACCCGGGGCCTCTAATTACACATTTTGGAGTCCTTAGAACATGGAGAGCCATGCCTGTAGTTCAAATCAGCCTCAGACACTTAACTAGCTGTGTGACTTTGGGCAGGTCCTTTCACCCTGTGTGCCTCAGTTTCCTTATCTGTCAAACGAGATGAAAGAGGAAATGGCAAACCACTCCAGTACTTTTGCCCAGAAAACCCCAAATGGAGCCCCAAAGAGTGGGTCCCAATCGGGAACAACAATAACACAGAACAGAATGTCAGGGCTGAGGTGGGGACTTCGAACATGGAATGCCAGAGTTAGGAGGGGCCTTAAAGCAGAGAGCACTGAATATCACATCTGTCAGAGCCCTCAGAGACCATCTATAAAGATAGGGTGACAGTGAGAGCTCCCCTTCCTGCCTGCCAGGTGTTCCCTGGGAAGGGCCTCCCCTGGGAGAGGTCCCAGCCCCTAGATGAAGGGAGCAGCCCTAACCCTAGACAAAGGAGGAAGGTCTTATCAGATGAGAAGCGCCTGAAGGCCGGGGAGTGGAGGCTTTATCTGAGACTCCCGACAGCTGGTGATTAGGCCTGTGGCTCATCACATTTTCACACAGTCCTGTCAGGCAATCACTCCCTTGATCTGGGGAAGAGCTCTAGACCTCCTGGGCCTCAGAAACGCTCCAAAGATCACTGGCTTGGGTGGTGGTTTCTTCCTTATAAGCTTATTGTCACAGGAAATCTGAACAGAGGCAGCTTTCTTTGCCACCCAGGACTTCAAGACCTGGGTGCCTCCCTCAGGACCTGAATTCAGGTCCTACCTCTGACGCTAGTGGCTAGGAACTATACAATGAATGCCTAGCATAGAGAGGGTAGCAGAGAAATCAGGTATGTGTTCAGATTCGACTTCCAGTGCCAGGGTCCACGTTTCCTGGACAAGCCAACCCTCTCATAGTTGCCCCAGGAATCTCCTTAAGCTCACCATCAAGGTAGTAATGATAACAACAAAATCCAGGGTTTATGTGGCATCCACAAATGTGCCAGGCATTGTGCTAAGTGCTGGGGACTCAAAAACAGGAAGACAGTCCCTGCTCTCAAGGAGCTTTTAATCTAATGGGACAGACAAATCTATACAAAAGCATCTTCTATACAGGATTAACAGGAAATAACAAACAGAGGGAAGGCACTAAAATCAGGAGGGGCTGGAGAAGCCTTCCAAGGAAGGTAGGATTTTAGGTGGGTCTTAAAGGCAGCCAGGATTGGTCAAGAGTCACATCAGAGGAGGGAGAGCCAGAGAAAATGCCTGGAGATCACAGTTGGTTTTTTTTTTTTTACAGAACAGCTAAGGATTTGGATCAAAGAATATGTGTTGGGAAGCGAAGTATAAAAACATTAGAAATGTAGAAGGAGGTAAGTGATGAAGGGCTCTGAATGTCAACAGATGATTGTATATGTATCTTGGAGGTGACAGAGAGCCACTGGAGTTTATTGAGTGGGGTATGGAAATGGGAGAGGGGACATGGCCAGTCCCGAGTGTCAGGAATATCAGTCCCAGTGACCGGGAAGGTCAGTGGCTGAATGGAGGATGGACTGGAGTGGGGAGAGACTTGAGGCAGGAAGACCCCCATCAGCTACTGAAATAGCCCAGGTGGGAAGTATTGGGGAGGGCTGCAACAGGATGGGGGCAATGACAGAGGAGAGGAAGGGATATTTTGGAGTGATGCTGCAAAGGTGAAAACAACCAGAGATGCCACAAAGAAAACTGACCAGAGATGTGGCAAAGGTGAAATCAACCAGAGATGCCACTTAAGGTGAAATTGACCAGAGATGAGGCAAAGGTAAACTCAACCAGAGATGCCACAAAGGTGAAACTGATCAGAAGCGTGGCAAAGGTAAACTCAACCAGAGATGCCACAAAGGTGAAACTGATCAGAAGTGTGGCAAAGGTGAAATCAACCAGAGATGCCACTTAAGGTGAACTTGACCAAAGATGAGGCAAAGGTGAAACTAACTAGAGATGCTGCAAAGGTAAAATCTATCTGAGAGGCTTTAAGGGTAACATAGACCAGAGAAGCTGAAAAAGAGAAAGTCAGCACAGATGCATAAAGGTGAAATTGACCAGAGAAGCTGAAAAGGTGAAACTGAGCAGAAATGCTGCCAAGATGACCTGGACAGGCCTTGGCATCAGCTTAGATATGGAGATGAGAGAAAATGAGGGAAATCCCAGATCCATGGCCAAGAGGCCATTGCACAAGGCAGGGGCTACAGGATTAAATCAAGCCAACGACCACCACACAATATGGAGTTTGGGATTTGAACCCAGGTGTTCTTAACTTCAAGTCCACTGCCCTGTTCCCTACAGGATGCTGCCCGACAGGGTTTCTAGTTATGCTGGCTTTCTTCCCTGTCCCCATAAAGGACCAGGAGCACAGGTTGCATCCTCCTACCTGGGCTTATATCCAAAGAGGAAATAGAATGGGTGGGTAGGAGTTCTAAAGAGACACATTCTAATAATCAAGGCTGCCCCAAAGTGAAATGAATTGTCTTTGGAGGGGCGTGTAGGATGGTGAAAGACCTTGAATTGATGGCAGAGGAAGGCTGCTTACAGGAATTCAGGATGTTTCACCAGAAGGAGAATATCTGAAGAGGAGTTCTCTTGGTCCCAGAGGGCAGAATTGGGAGCAATGGAGGGAATGGGTAAGAAAGGGCCAACTGAGGCTTGATTTCAGGAATTGCTTCCTAATAATGAGAACTACCCTTCAGGGTTTAGGGCCATTTTGGCAATCATGAACTCCCTGGAAGTCTTTAATCAGAGGCCGGATTGCTTACTTTTGGGGGATGTCAAAGGATTCCTGTTCAGATCTGGGTTCCACTACATGCCCTCTGAGGCTCCTCCCAACCTGATTTCGTCAGGTGGCCTTTCGGCCCCTCTGCCCACTCCTTCCCTGAATCCCTTTCCCCCCACTCAGGAAGCCCCAGGCAGGAAGGCTCCCTCCCATGCATCTCTCCTTGCCAAGGGTCCTCCCACCGAGAGCAGAGAGGATCGGGAAGTCTGGCAGAGAGCTGCTGCAGACTTGTTTCATGAGCTAACCTGGTGAACTTGGGCTAATGCCCATTAATAAGGAAATGCCAGGAGCGCATTCATCAGATGAATTAGTTCTAATTTGAAGGTTTCGTCATTTATGGGAGGCGGCACGGTGCAGGAGATAGAGAACTGGCCTCAGAGCCAAGAAGGCTAACGTTCGAATCTCACCTCTGACTCACACTGGCTGTGGGACTGGGCAAGCTCTCAGGCAATGTCCCAGGTATTTTCTAGCACCATAAGAGCGTGCCAGGCCGCACTGGTGAGGGGAGGTCCTTCACCCGGGTCTGTATCTCTATACAGGAGAGAGGGACTCGCCGTGTGCTTTCATTAATACAAGGATCGCCAAGGGGAAGAAACTCCAGTGTTAGAGAATTGCCTGGGGGGGGCACTAGAAGGTTGAGGGGCTAACTCGGGGTCACAGAGAAGTGTCCATCGGAGGCAGGCCTTGGGTTGGGGTCTTCCTGGCTCTGAGCCAATCATTCTCTATTTTCCAGGATGCCACCACTTATTAAATCAATAACGTTTGTGAATCACTTACTGACAGGTATCCTGAGCACTCTGGGGAAAATCAAGATGAATAAAGAGATCGCTAGGGGGCACAGAGGATAAGGTATCCAGCCTGGAGTCAGGAAAACTCATCTTCCCAAGTTCAAATCCAGCCTCAGACACTTACTAGCTGTGTGACCCTGGGCAAGTCCCTTCATGCTGTTTACCTCAGTTTCCTCATTTGGAAAATGAGCTGGAGAAGGAAATGGCCAACTTCTACACCAAGAAAACCCCCAAAGGGAGTCATGAAGAGTCAGACATGACTAAAATGACTGAGAAACAAGATAAATAAGGGTGGTAAATCCTTACATACACGGGGCACGGGAGAAATGCCTCAAAGGGGCCAGACTTGTTCAGCTGAGGCCCAGGAAGCAGCTGTGGAAGATTTCAATTTGATATAAAATGAGAACTGCCCGGGAGAGCAAAGAGCTCTTTCAAAAGGAACAGTCTTTCCCCAGCCTGGAGGTCTTCAGCAGAGGCTGAGGCCTCACTTAGCAGGGATGTCATTGAAGGGATTCCCATGCAAGTTTGGCTCTGGTGGCCTCTGAGGTCCGGGCCCCAAGATTGAGCTCCTGTGATTCTAACCATCTCCGGCCTCCTTGTCTTTGCTCGGTTCATCCCCTTAGCCCTATAATATGCTCCCTCTTACAATGATGGGAGCTACCTGAGAATGGAGTGAGGCTGAAGAGAAAAGGATCTAGGTAGGTAGGCAGACTAACTCATCTAACACTAACGTAAACAACAGAGGTCCACTAATGGGGCAGGCACAGCTAGGTGGCCCTGGGCCTGGGGTTAGGAAGCTCGCCCTTCAAATCCTGGAATACTGACTAGCTGTGTGACCCTAGGCAAGTCACTTCACTTCATCTCTGCTTGCTTCTGCTTCCCCAACTAAAAAATGTGGCTAATAATAGCACCTGCCTCCCTGGGAAATATTGTCTCCAAATAAGATCAGATTTGTAAAAGCACTTTGTAATCCTTAAAGTCACATTTTATTGAAGTCATATTTGTTAAATGTATTATAATATGGTTAAATATTAAATGATATATTTATTAAAGATTTTGTTAGTTATGGGTTACTAATAATAACATGTTATTATTAATCATGAAAAGTTCATAGAATTTTGAGCTAGGTGGCAGTAGTAGTAACAGTAATAATAGTAACAATAACAATAATAGTTACTATTAGTATAATAGCTACATAAACTATGTAACCTTGGGCAGCTGCTTATATCCCCTCTGGGGACTTCAAGTCTCTCCACTCCCCTGGAAAATGAGAGAGCAGGATTTCAGGGGCACCAAGGCTTCCTCCGCTCCCCAAAGCATGTTAGTATGTGGATTAAAGGTCCTCTGAGCTCTGACATCCCCCTCACCATCTCTAGCTTTTACGTTGCCTGTTCTAAAGACCCTCTCATCTCTGACATTCCCTGTTCTAAGTCTCCTCCAAGCTCTGATATTCCCTGTTCTAAGCCCCCTCCCAGCTCTGCCATTCCCTGTTCTAGGCTCCTGCCCAGTCCAAACATCCTATTTAGGTCCTTCCTAATTCTAGCACTCTCTGTTCCTAAGGGCTTCCCATCATTGACATTTCATGTTCTAAAGTTCCTTCCAGTTTCGATATTTTATGATTTTATTCCTGGAAAATCCAGTGGATCAGGAATACCAGTGGGGCAGTTTATCAACAGGCCTGCCTTGAAAAATATCTGTTCCCCTATTCTGTGTACAAAATCCAACTCAGATCTAGCTGTATTTCTACAGAGAACCTAAAGAGATACCTAAGAAATTCAAAATATTTGATTTCACTCTAATTCTTGAACCGGAACAATTCAAGGAGACCAACATCAGGCTAAGTGTTACTCTGCAGCCAGTAGATGGCGCTAGACTACAGCAGCACCTAACAAAGGGGCTCTCAAAGCTGCTGTCAATTGTAGTTCATGCTCTACTTTCAAGAGGACACCAGGGGGAGCTGTTTCCAAAGGACACCAACCAGTATATGTTGACCAATTTTAAACACCATAAGCCTGCAGCCTCTTCCTTTTAAAGTAAGCACAGATCTAACCATGGCGCTCTCTGGTTCAAGAAGCAACTTGGCTACTCCTGGTCTCTGAGCTCACATACACATTTCTTTGTTGGGCCTTTCAAGCTCCCTTTTGACCTATCTCTCCAGGCTTAATACACACACAACTCTCTCCTCTCCCCTCCCCTCCCCTCCCCTCTCCTCTCCTCCCCTCTCCTCTCCTCTCCTCCCCTCTCCTCTCCTCTCCTCTCCTCTCCTC
>NC_058130.1:771070293-771092042 GCF_016433145.1 Gracilinanus agilis | reverse complement strand
TCCTTAGAAATTATGGACTAGGATCTCTCTGATACTCTTCCAGTTCAGGGATGGGGATTTAGAAGACAGAAGCTGAAGCTATATTCTATCACATCTGATAACAAATGTTTTCTCTTCCTTCCTTTTCCTGCTACCATAGCCCCACCATTCTTCATAGTAGTGGTAGGGCCAGAGAATGAAGTACTTCATGTATAATACTGTACAAAGGAAAATGAATGAATGATTGAATAAAAAAATATTAAATGCCTAGTACTTGCTAAGTTCTAGACTAGTCTTAAGGAATACAAATTAAAAAGTGACATAATCCCTGTGGTAGAAGCAATATCCTAAACCTTCTCCCCATGCAAGTTAGTCTAATTTTCCTTAAAAGCAATGAGACAATTGTCAAGAATTGGTTACCTCAAATTAAAACAACTCTGAGGTACCACCTCATACCTATCAGATTGCCAGCATAACAGAAGACGAAAATGATAAAGTTTGAAGGGATGCAGGAAAATTAAAACACTAAAGCACTGTTGGTAGAGTTGTGATCTGACCCAACCATTCTAGAATGCAATTTGGATCCATGCCCAAAAAGCTCTAAAACTTTGCCTACCCTTTGATTCAGCAATATCACTACTAGGTCTGTGTTCCAAAGAGACATTTTTAAAGGAAAAGGACCTATTTATAAAAAAAAAATTTATTGTGGCTTTTTTGTGGTAGCAAAGAATTGGAAGTTGATGGGTTGTCCCTCAATTAGGGAATGACTGAACAAGTGGTAGTATATGATTATGATGGAATACTATTGTTTTAAAGAAATAATGAGCAGGATAGTTTCAGAAAAATCTGGAAAGACTTACATGAATTGATGCAAAGTGAGCAGAACCAGAAGAATATTTATACAGTGACAGCAATATTTTTAATGAACATCTATGAATGACCTACCTATTTTCAGCAGTGCAGTAATCTAAGATAATCCTACAGACTCATGATGAAAAATGCTATCTGCCCTCAGAGAAAGAATTGATGCAGTCTGAATGTCAACTGAAACATATTATATTTTCCTTCCTTCCTTCCTTCCTTCCTTCCTTCCTTCCTTCCTTCCTTCCTTCCTTCCTTCCTTCCTTCCTTCCTTTCTCTTCCTCCCTCCCTCCTTCCCTTCCTTTCTTCCTTCCTTCCTCCCTCCCACCTTCCTTTCTTCTTTCTTTTTTTTATGGAACATGGCTACTACAGAATTTTGTTTTGCATGACTATACATATTTGCAGTAAATTTTATTTTTCTTGCCTTCTCAATGGATGGGAGAGAGGCAAAGGGAAAGAATTTGGAACTGAAAATAAGATTAATTGAATTTAAAAGAGACAGATTTCTAGACATACTGAAGGAATAGCTCTGCCCCTAGAACTTCCATAAGGCAGGGAACAGGATCACAATCAGAATGACAGCCTTGGGACAGGGCAGGAGAGCTGAGGGACTTCCATGGGGCTATGGAGGCCCAGACTAGAAGGTTAAAAAAAAAAGGCAAAGACAAAACCTTAGAAATCACCCTCAATTTACAGATAAAGAGACTGAGGCAAAGAGAGATTTAAGTGACTTGTAGATAGCCAAATGAGTAGTGCCAAAGCTGGGCCTCTAACTTAGGGCTCCTAACTCTATATCTTTGTGTTCTCCTACAAAATCACTCTAAAGCGAAGATGTTAAATAAGCCAGCCATATTCCATACAACAGTTGGAACAAGAGTAAAATGTAATTGGAAAATGTTTAACATAATAATATAAAATTAAATTAAAAATAATAATACAAAAGAACATAGATACTGGTAATATGTGGTTTTCTAAGTCAATATGAGCCTGAGTGGCCCCTCTCTCTATTGGAGTTTGACCCAACTGAAACAAAAGCTATAGAACAGGGCCTGGGATGGGTACCTGGTTACCCCAGAGCCAAAGGGTCTGAGTTAAGATCTTCATCCTGCTTTATCACTATAAGATCCTTTTAGGAAGGTTTAAAGGGCCAAAGCCCCAATTGTCTTATTTGTGGCTATTCTCCCATTTGCCCTACAAGAGGTTCCAGGAGAAAAGAACAAGGGGGCAAAGAGAGGGACTTAAACCAAGGAATGGGAGAGCTGGAAGAGCCTTAGAACAGGGACATCAGGAGTTGGAGGAAGCTTAGAACAGGGAATGTAAGAGCAGGGAGGGGTCTTAGAACAGGGAGTATCAGGGCTAGGAAGGGCCTTAGAAAAGGAAATATCAGAGTTGAGAGGGGTCTTAGAACAGAGCGTGTCAAGAGTGGGGAAGGGTCTTAGAACAGAAAATGTCAGAGCTGGAAGGGAGCCTAGAACAGGGGGTGTCAGAGCTGGAAGGGAGCCTAGAACAGGGGGTGTCACAGCTGGGAGGGGGCTCAGAACAGGGAATGTCAGAGCTGGGAGGAGGCTTAGAATAGGAAGCTGGGTGCAACCTTGGAATGATACACTCACAAAACTATAAAATTTGACACCATCTTGTCCATCCTTCAACCCAATGCAGAAATCCCTCCTCCAGCCTCCCTGACACGTGGGCATGTAACCTTGGTTCTAGGGCATGTCCCTTGGGTTCTAGCTTACTCCCAGGGAGCCATCAGGTCATTCCACCGTAACTTAGCCAAACAGGAGACAGAGCCCAAGAGGCCACTGCTTAGGGTTTGAAAAACCCAACTGCTGAGAGTCCATTTCCCTCCTCAACTCCTCAATCACTCTCCCTTATTATTTCACAGGGAAAAAATCTCCCTTCCTCAGCCCACTGCCATCTGGCGCGCAGATCCCAATATGGAACAGAGTGGTGGGCTGCTGAAACGAAAGAAGCCTCATGGCCACTTGCCTGAGCTGGAAGCCCCTCTTGAAATCATCTCCTAGGAGGCAGAGACAGTCTGGTTTGGGATTTAGTGGCCGTGGGGTTGGGGTTGGGGTAGGAGAAGAGACAAGAAGACTGGCCTGTCAGCTGCTGGATGGAGGTTCTGCTTTGGGCTAGAACACGGACTTGGGGTATGACAGTAGCCAAGTCCCTGCCCCAATCTAGACCCGTTTCCTGCTCTGTAAAATGAGGATGGCCACGAACCTGCATGCACTCTTTCGGTGAACATTTAAAAAGTATTCCCTCCATGTACAGCCCTCTAATATTTAGTAACTATGAGGATGGGGATGTTGAGTTAAGGATGGTTCAGTGGACTGAGAGCCAGGCTTAGAGATGAGAGGCCTTGGGTTCAAATCTGACCCCAGAAATGTCCTAATTGTGTAACCCTGGACAAGTCACTTAACCCACATTGCCTGGCCCTTGCCATTCTCCTGCCTTGATTCTAAGACAGAAGGTAAAAAAGAAAAACAAAAACAAAATATTCTTGCCCTCGGGTAGCTCACAGTCTAAGAGGGAGAGAAAACACAAACACAGGTTCTACACCTGCCGGAAAGTGCTTTAGAGGGGTCTAGAACCAAATGCCAAAGGAAGTCGCAAGGGAAAGCTGTCACTGGCAGGAAGTCCCCCAGAGGAGGTCAGAATCCTGAGCATCATCAGTTCCTGAGTAATGAAGAACCCATTCAAAGGCTGGCTGGCTGCCTTAGTTACAAAACCAAAACCACCCCCACCTGGCAAGCATTCCTCGAGGCATCATGGTAAGAGCCTGAGATGAGAACAAATGTCTCTCTCACTCATGAACACAGCAGCAAAGACCACACTGCGAAGAAAAGGGGGCCATCGGGTCCAAGCAAGACGTCACCCACATCCCAAAGGTTGCATGGTGTAGCCCATGCCCAGGCAACATCTTTGGCAAGGGAAAGGCGATACCCGCTCCCGCTACACCTCATTCTGCCTGGAGCCAGCCGTATCATACTGAAGGGTGAGCTGCCCCTAAAATCAAGTAGTAATCTAGTTACTTCTCTGCAGCTTCTAGCTGCACTGCTTCACGATCTAAGAGCCTACTTGGCATAGGTTCATGGAGCCTAAGAGTTAGATGAAGTCTGTAGAGAATGTTGGGGCTAGACGGGGTCTTGGAACAGGGAGGTCTTGGAACAGTATCAGAGCTGGGAGAAGCCTTAGAACCTAGAACACAGAACATCAGAGCTAGAAGGGGTCTTGGAATAGTATCAGAGCTGGGAGAGGCCTTAGAACCTAGGCCACAGAACATCAAAGCTAAAAAGGGATCTTGGAACAGTGTCAGAGCTGGGAGAGGCCTTAGAACCTAGAACACAGAACATCAGAGCTAGAAGGGATTGAGACAGTATCGGATCTGGGAGAGGCCTTAGAACCTAGACCACAGAACATCAGAGCTAGAAGGGATTAAGACAGTATCAGATCTGGGAGAGGCCTTAGAACCTAGAACACAGAACATCAGAGCTAGAAGGGATTGAGACAGTATCGGATCTGGGAGAGGCCTTAGAACCTAGGCCACAGAACATCAGAGCTAGAAGGGATTGAGACAGTATCGGATCTGGGAGAGGCCTTAGAACCTAGGCCACAGAACATCAGAGTT
Organism: Gracilinanus agilis; assembly: GCF_016433145.1. Lineage (NCBI taxonomy): Eukaryota > Metazoa > Chordata > Mammalia > Didelphimorphia > Didelphidae > Gracilinanus > Gracilinanus agilis. The sequence continues at coordinate 771,087,568 of NC_058130.1, read as the reverse complement.
AGAAGTGGTCTTAGAACAGTATCAGAGCTGGGAGAGGCCTTAAAACATAGACTGTCAGAGTTTAAAGGCGTGTTAGAAGAGTATCAGAGCTGGGGGAGGCCTTAAAACTTAGAAAACAGAATGTCAGAACTAAAAAGGCGTCTTAGAACAGTATTAGAGCTGGGAGCGGCAGTTAGAACCCACATCACCCAGGCCCATTCCCTTATTTTAAAAACAAAGGCACGTAGTCATCAGCTGGCTGGAGAACTGACTACAACTTCACCGTGGAGCCCGGATCGATACAGGGGTCTGGTGGCTCCCTTGATGATGAATCAAGGAGGCAGCATTCCAGAAACGCTGGCCCTGTGCCGGGTGCCACGTTCATCAGTATTCCTCCTGTCGTGGGCCACGAGGCCTGTCACTAAGAGGAGTCTCAGGCTCTGTCCGCACCAAGCCTTCCCCCAGAGGCACAGATGGAAATTAAAGGGACAAACAAAGGCAGGCAGGGGCGTCTGTCAGCAGCCTCTGCTGCCCCAGGAAGCTGAGCTGGGGCCTCCACCTTAAATAGCTGTGCTACTGGGGCCGGGAAAGCCACGGAGGCAGGATTTTTAATTCTCCCTCTAACTATTTATAGCTTGTTGATAAAGTACTGATCATTGCCCGACTTAATTAGATGATGAGGCCCCAGGCTCCTGCCCTGGACTGTACTAGAATAGCAGGGAAGCCTAGTGGCTGGTCACAGAACCTGCTGCCAAACAGATCACAGGATTGGAGGGGACCGACCCCTCCCCCCCACTTATTGTACAGATGAGGAAACTGAGGATCAGAGGGAATCGGTCACAGATCTTAAGCTGGAAGGGAATTCAGGGGCTGTTTAGCCCAGTCAGCTCATTTTACAGATGAGTGCATTGAGGCTTGTAAAGGGTTCCTAAGATCACAGAGCTAGAGCTGAAAGGTCCCTCTGAAGTCATCTAGTTCTTGGGGTCTACTCAAGGCTCATAAAGAGTTAATAAGACCTAGATCTCAGGCTGGAAGGGTTCTCTGAGGCTGCTTCATCCCTTATTGTACAGGTGAGGAAACTGAGCCTTAGGAACATTAGGTGACTTAGCTAAGGTCACACTGGATCATTAGTCTAGATCTGGAAGGGACATCAGAGATCAACTAATACAACCTTTTTGTTTTATAGATAAGTAAACTGAGGCAAACAGGGTTAAGTGACTTGCCCAGGGTCACACAGCTAAGTATCTGTGGCCAGATAAAGTCTTCCTGACTCCAAACCCAGCCCTCTATTCATTGTTCTCAGAGTCAGAGAACTAGTCAAAGATTCCAGCTCAGGTCTTCCTGATTCCAAATCCAGCAGCCTCCCCACACCAGGCTGCCTCTTTGTGCATCTAAAACTCTTCTGTGGGATTTCTTTCCTAGGAAGAAATCATAAATAGGAGAATATAAGCTCAAGTCAGGGAAGGTTTCGGTTTTGTCTTTCTATTCCTAGTGCTCAGCATGATGCTTGGCAGTGCAGTCCTGAATTCAAATCCAGCCTCAGAGACATACTAGCTGGATGACCCTAGGCAAGTCACTTCATCTTATTGGCCTCAGTTTCCTCATCTTTAAAAAGAGCCAGAGAAGGAAGTGGCAAAGCACTCACGTATATTTGCTAAGAAAACCACAAATAGGGTCACAAAGAATCAAACACAACTAGCCAACTTAACAACAAAGACACATAGTAGGTGCTTAATAAAATCTGTGGTTGATTCTTATCGTGTCTCTGGCCTGGTTTACAGGACGCACTAACATGAAAAACAGAACCCTTTGGGTAGGGCAGTTAGGGGGCTCAGGAGTTAAGAGAGCCAGGCCTGGAGACAGGAGGTTCCTGGGTTCAAATGTGACCCCAGATACTTCTTGGCTGTGTGACCCTGGGTAAGTCATTTAACTCAATTTAACTCGACAGCCTAGCCCTTATTGCTCCTCTGCCTTGGAACTATTACTTAGTATCAATTCTAAGGCAGAAAAGAAGAGTTTAAAAAAACAAACACCTTTATATAGCATTCCAAGTCCTTCTTTGTTTGGTCCCTTCTTAGCTTTCTAGTCTGCTTCCACATATTCTCAGCCCCAGTGACCCCAGGCTCCTTGCTATTCCCCAAACAAGACACTGCATCTCCAGACTCCGGGGCATTTTCACTGGTTATCCCCGAATCCCTAGAATTCTGTCCTGCCTCCTCTCTGCCTCCTGGCCCCCCCTCCTCTCCCCCCGCCCAAAACTACAATCTCACCTTCTCCGGGAAGTCTTTCCCAATCCCCCTTCATGCTTGTGTCATCCCTCTGTTGTTATTTCCAACTGATCCTGCCTCGTGTCTTTTGTTTCCATGCGCTCTCCTCCACCGGACTATGGGCTCCTTGACCCTGGCAGGGACTGTCTTGGCCCCTCCTCTGTACCCCCTGGTGCTTACCCCTGTGCCTACCACTTAGTAGGTGTTCAATAAACACCTCCTGCCTGCCTGCCTTCGCTCCCTCGACTCCTCCTTTCAACAAGGCAGGCCTGGCTGGAGGTCCTCGAGCAGAGGCCAGCCCAGGATGCCTCGGTGGGGATTCCTGCTCAGGGATGGGTTGGAGGACATGGAGCCGGAGGTCTCTTCCAGGCCTTGGATCCCGTGGTTCTTCCACGCTCTCAAAACCCTCATGGCCCACATGAACGTAAGTCCTTATTATTTCAGCTCCATTTATCAATGCAACAAGGTCATTTCACTTGGATCCAAAATGCTTCTGTAGGCCCGCTTTCAGCCCTTGGGTCATTCTTTCTTTCTGTGCTAAAAAAAAAAATCCCCAAGCCCCATTGTGATTTCATTTCAGCTCAGTGGCAATCGGTATGACAGCAGAAAAAAGATTTGCTGGGCCTCTTTCTGCTGCCAGCTAAGGATCTAAGAGGCCACGCATGCGCCCTTGGGTCTCAGGGTCTCTGTCTCAGCGAGGCACGTCTGGATCACCAGGGCTAAAGCAGTGGCTGGGCTCAATGGTAAGGGTGCAGTTCAGACAAGGCTTAGACAACGGGGCACATCCCGGCCCCGGGGGGGAGACAAGAGGAGAGTGAATGGCTTGGCTGCATGGGGCAGGCCACCACAGCAAAGTCACTGACCTGGGAAGGGTGGAGGTTTGGTGACCAACTGAGGAAGGCAGTAGAGAGAGAAGATTCAAGGCTGGATTAGGAGACAAACCAATGAAACCCTTCTTGGGCCACTTAAGAGAGGGCAGGATGGCCAGGGCTAGAGAGAGGCTGGTTCTTCCATCCTCTGCTCTGGTCAGAAGGTATCAGCCCAGGAAGGCCCCTAGAAAGTGACAGAGCACCCACAGGCAGGAAGATGGGTGGAGGCTAGAGTTCCTGCCATAGGAAGCTCAGATGAAGGAATCAGGGGGTTTTTAGGCCGGAGAAGACTCAGCAGGGGTGTGGGTGAGAGATACTTTTATGTATCTGAAGGGTGGGCACACAGAAGAGGGATTAGTTTTATTCAGCTTGGCTCCAGAAGGCAGAACAAGGAACAATGGGTAAAATGTACAGAGAGGTAGGTTTGATGTCAGGAAGAATTTCCTAACAATGAGAGGGGCCCAAAAAAGGAATGAATGTGTCGCCTTAGGGAGGAACGGGTTCTACCTTGAAGGTCTCCAAGCACTGGCTGAAGGTTCTAGAGCAGTGATTCCCAAAGTGGGCGCCACCGCCCCCTGGTGGGTGCTGCAGCGATCCAGGAGAGCGGTGATGGCCACAGGTGCATTTATCTTTCCTATTAATTGCTATTAAAATTTAAAAAATTAATTTCCAGGGGGCTAAGGAATATTTTTTCTGGAAAGGGGGCTGTAGGCCAAAAAAGGTTGGGAACCCCTGCGCTATAGAGAACTCCCTTAAAGGATGGGTTGCACTAAATGGTCTAAGAGGCCCTTTCCAACCTGAAAGTTCTGGATTTTCTCCACCGAAAACATTTGGTCTCCTTTTTCTCTTCAGCAGCCCAGGTCTTCTCTAGTCAACTGGGCCTTTATGATGGCCCCCCAGACTGTTAAAGCTGGTCAGGACCCTTGGGAGAGAGAAGTACATTCTCCTCCCATCAGAAAGGTTTACAGTGCACACAGATCTAGTGAAGGACTATTTCATTACCTCCATAACCCTCTTAGAGAGTATCATGTGAGTCTAAGGAAGAGGGTCTTGTTAATCAGAGAAATATAAGTAGGCTTCCTAGAGGAGGTGGTATTTGATTAAAGAAGGGAGAGAGCAGAAATCCTGCCAACCCAGTTTTGACCACCTCCACCACTGGGAAAGTTGCCAGGCAGTACAACGAATAGAGCACTAGTCCTGAAGTCAGGAAGACCCGAGTTCAAAATCCAGCCTCAGATACTTACTAGCTATGTGACTCAGGGTAAGTCACTTCACCCTGTTGGCTTCAGTTTCCTTATCTATAAAACGAGCTGGAGAAGGAAATGGCAAACCATTCTAGTATCTTCATAGCTGTGGGACCCTGGGCTAGTCACTTAACCTTGTCTGACTCAGTTTCCTCATCTTGTAAAATGAGATGGAGAAGGAAATGGCAAACCATTCCAATATCTTAGTAGCTGGGTGACCCTGGGCAAGTCGCTTCACCTTGTTGGCCTCAGTTTCCTCATCTGTAAAATGAGCTGGAGAAGGAAATGGCAAAACAGCTGTGTGACCCTGGCCAAGTCACGTCACCCTATTTGCCTCATTTTCCTCATCTGTAAAATGAGCTGGAGAAGGAAACGGCAAACCACTCCAGTATCCCTGCCAAGAAAATCCCTAATGGGGCCATGAAGAATCAGACCCAACAACTAAACAACAATATAAGAAATGACCGAGAAAACTCAAGTGGACGCTCATGATATCTGGTAGTGATTTATTTCATGACTTGCCCAAAGCCCTGATGGGACAGGAGATGGTTTCTAAACCAGCTTGACCACCCAATTCTCCAACAGGCCATTTGTGGCTTCTGTGGGAAACGGTGGTAAGATTCCAAGTCCTCTCTTTATGGAACCCACCGCATTATTCTCATGTGATTGCTGATGTCTTATCTATAGTCTCGCATTTCTGTCGTTGGGGAACCAAAGATGCTTCTTCAAACGCAGCATGGTCAACACTGTTAATTTCAGAGATCACATGTCGGGGAAGATCAGTGAAATCCCAGGGGAGGGAGAGACACTGACAAATCTGAATAGCAAATGCTTCTGACCCGCCGTTGCTAGGCGACCAGAATAGGTCGGTGGTACCCTGCCTGTCTCTCCTTCCCTTTCTCCCAAGGAGATGTTTTATCGTGGAATTCCTGAGCGCTGCTGATGCTTGCTGAGGGGCTGCTGAGACACAGGCTCAAATCAGGTGAGCCTCATTCCCTTCACCACTAAAGGTTCTAAAGAGGGGAGACCTCAGAGACCTTCACTTTACAGATACGGAAACAGAGGCCCAGTGAGAGAAAGTCACTTGCCCAGATGACACAGAAGGTTACAGAGCCAAGATTCAAACCCAGGTCCTCTAACTCTTTTCCACTGTCCTCATGCTGCCTGGAAACTATCAATCGGACCCCTGAACCAGGGAACAGAAAGAAACCTCCTACACTGTTCTCACTGTGTCCATTCCCCAGAAGATGTCCAATCTGATCTATCGATTTTGCTGTTCAATAGTCTTTCAGCTGTGTCCAACTCTTCATGACCCCATTTGGAGTCTTCTTGGCAAAAATACTAGAGTATCTTGCCATTGCCTTCTCTAGTTCATTTGACAAATGAGGAAACTGAGGCAAACAGGGTTAAGTGATTTGCTCAGTGTCACATAGCTTCTGAGTATCTGAGGCCAGATCTGAACTCAGGTTTTCCTGACTCCTAGTCCAGAGAGAGCTCTATCCACTGCACAACTTAACTATCACTATTTCAGGTCAATTAAGAACTATTTGAGCCTCAGTTTGCTCAATTGTAAGATATGGCGGTGGGAGGGGGCAATTCCAATCTTATGTTCCTAGGACTGCTTTCTGGAGCTTTGAGAAGCTAAAACCTGGGTCTGCTGACTCTCCCATCAGTAGCCTGTCCATTTGGCCCCATCTACCTGTATCCTCCCTAGCTATTGTAAGAGCTCAAGGCCTCAGGGGCCAGGAGAGACCCGAGGAGAGCCAGCAGGTCATCTGAAGAATGGAGGGTGGATTCCTAAATCTTCTTCAAAACAGACAGAAATCTTTTTTTTTTTAAACCCTTAACTTCTGTGTATTGGCTCCTTGGTGGAAGAGTGGTAAGGGTGAGCAATGGGGGTCAAGTGACTTGCCCAGGGTCACACAGCTGGGAAGTATCTGAGACCAGATTTGAACCCAGGACCTCCCGTCTCTAGGCCCGGCTCTCAATCCACTGAGCTACCCAGCTGCCCCTAAACAGACAGAAATCCTGACTAACGTCAACCCGGACTGATGTAGGAGTAGACTGGATTGATTCTGTTGTCCACCATATAATAGTTTAATGATTTAACTGATGGCCTCTGTTTACCTCCAGGACTTCAACTCAGATCTTGGCCTTGTACAGCAAAGGATCTCCCCACGTACTATATCAGGTTGCCTTTCCCTAGGCATCGCACCACCCTAAACCCTTCCCCCACCCCCTTTCCCATTTCTGTTCTCATTCATCCTATGAATGAGAATGTTCCTTTTTTTTCCCCTTAATGAGAATTTTCAGGCTCCAGCCAGCCCCCACATCCTAATTAAGCAAATCTTTCAGCCCACCTGGGCATCTTGAGAAGGAAGCAGAGTGTCCCACCTGGGAAGCCATGCTCAGCATGCTTCAAGGAGGCATCAAAGCTAGCAATTTTCTCTCTGATCTCATTATTCTGGCCCAGAGCTGCTAGGTGGTAAAGGTCCTTAGAAATGGGACCACCTCTGACTTTTAAAGCACACGACTAACATTGAAAATTTGTGTCCCCGGGGGCAGCTGGGTAGCTCAGTGGATTGAGAGTCAGGCCTAGAGACAGGAGGTGCTGGGTTCAAATCTGACCTCAGACACTTCACAGCTGTGTGACCTTGGGCAAGTCACTTGACCCCCATTGCCTACCCTTACCACTCTTCTGCCTTGGAACCAATACACAGTATCGACTCCAAGATGGAAGGTGATGGTTTAAAAAAAAAAAAAAGAAAGAAAATTTGTGTCCCCCTCTGGCCACCAGCATGGGTAGAAGAAAGAATTGGGGTTGGGGGGGAGAAGGAGAAGCCAAATATTTTAATAATATACCAGTGAGGGGGCAAGTAGATGACTCAGTGGATTGACAGCCTGGACTAGAGAAAAAAGGTCCTGGGTTCAAATCTGGTCTCTTTCTAGCTATGTGACTCTGAGCAAGTCACTTAATCCCCACTACCTAGCCTTTAATCCTCTTCCGCCTTGGAACCAATATCCCTAAATCTATCTCTCTGAAGGTTCTCCCATTTGTCCCTGGTTCTGCCCTTTGGGCAGCTAGGTGTTTCAAGTGACTTGAATGCAAGGCCTGGAGTCAGGAAGACCTGAGTTCAAATATGACTTCAGACACTTACTAGCTGTGTAACCTTGGGCAAGTCACTTAATCCCATTTGCCTCAGTTTCCTCATCTGTAAAATGAGTTGGAGAAGGAAATGGCAAACCACTCCATCATCTTTGCCAAGGAAACTCCAAATGGGGTCACATAGAGTCAGATATGACTGAAACAACTGAACAGCAACAAAACGGAGAAGATTGGAATCAATGATTCCCAATGATTCTCCCTCCCCTTTACAACACCGACATCCTCTATCACTTGTTCATACCATATGCAAATCGACAAAAGAATATTGACAGCATTCAGGAGCACCAAAAAAAGAATATTCTATAAGAAACAGCAATATACAAGTAACAGGTAAGATGGTTATAAATCATTCTTATCTGTTCATTAAAGTAGGCCCCTTAAGGAGACAACACTGTATTGACTTCACCTGAGTTATGACATAAACTTGACAGCAATAAAATGGAATTCCTTTCAAGGGGAGGCTGTAATTCAGAGAATCAGAGAATCTCTGAGTCGTTAAGGACATTAGCAGCCATATCATTTAGCCAAAGAATCAGCCATAACGAGGGCTCCACCAACCTCTCTGTCATGGCAGCCCATTGACAACTCTCATTGTGGAAAAGTCTCTCCCGAGATCAATTAGCTTCTCTAATGATTCCTAGTCCACCTCTTAACTACTGGTTCTACTCTCTTTGGCCAACATTTGGAGTCTTCCCTAATTCAGATGGGCCTCCTTCCACAATCAGGAGCAATAAATAGGGCTGTCATATATACATTTAACTCTCAAGGGCAGCATTTGGGGGAAATGGTTAAGAGCTGAAATCTGGACCTGAATCCCAAATCTGCCTCTCAGTAGCTAACTGACCTTGAACAAACAAAAACAATGCAACCAAGATTAGATGAGAAACAACAAAACGAGAAAAAAAGTATAGCAAATGTCTCTGACAAAGGCCTCATTTCTCTATTATATAGATAAGAATACAAAGCATTCCCTAACTGACAAATGGTCAAAGGATGCGAACAAGCAGTTCTCAGATGAAGAAATTAAAACTATACACAGTCATATGAAAAAAATGCTTCAAATCACCAAAATAAAATAACTCCAAGGTACCACCTAACACCTATGAGATCAGCTAATAAGACCAAAAAGGAAAATAATAAATGCTGGAGGAATATGGGAAAATTAGGATACTAATACATTGTTGGTGGAGCTGAGAATTGATCCAACCGCTCTGATGGCCCAAGGGCCATAAAACTTTGACCCAGCTCCAGATACTAGATCTATATCCCAAAGAGATCAAAGAAAGAGGAAAAGGACTTACTGATACAAAAATATTTAAGGCAGCTCTTTTTGTGGTAGCAAAGAACTGGAAACTGAAAGGATGTCCATTAATTGGCTGGATAAGTTGTGGAATATAATTGTAGTGGAATATTATTGCACCATCAGAAATGACGATAATTTTTTTGTTTTGTTTTGTTTTGTTTTGGTTTTTTTTAAACCCTTAACTTCTATGTATTGGCTCCTAGGTGGAAGAGTGGTAAGGGCAGGCAATGAGGGTCAAGTGACTTGCCCAGGGTCACACAGCTGGGAAGTATCTGAGGCCGGATTTGAACCTAGGACCTCCTGTCTCTAGGCCTGACTCTCAATTCACTGAGCTACCCAGCTGCCCCACAAGATATAATTTTAAAAAAATCTGGAAAGATTTATATGAACTGATGCAAAATGAAGTAAGTAGAACCAACCAGGAGAATGTTGTACACAGTAATAACAATAATGTATGATGATCAACTGTGGATGACTTCACTAGTATCAGCAACGCAAGGATCCAGGACAGTTCCAAAGGACTCGTGATTAAAGGTTCTCCACTGCCACAGAAGGAACTGATGGGTGGGAGTCTGAATGCAGATTGAAGCATGCCATTCTTCACTTTTATTTCCTTCATGAATTTTTCTTTAGTGTAAGCAATATGTGTCTTCTTTTGCAACAGGATTAACACAGAAATATGTGTTGCATGATAGTACATGTACAACCTATATCATATTCCCTGCCTTCTTGGGGAAGGGGGTGGAGTTGGAGGGCAGAAGAGAACATGGATTGCAAAATGTCAGAAAACAATTACTGAAAATTGTATCAACATGTAACTTGGAAAATAAAATAAAATAAAAAATAAATGACGTTGGACAAGTTAACTGTTTCAATCTGAGCCTCAGTCTTCCCTGTCTATAAAGTGGGAGTAATAAACTCTCACTACCTATTTAAAGGCTATTTGGTGCAAAAATTACTTAGTTGTATAATTATTAGTCAGAATTAGGTCAAAGGATAAGAGGGAGGAGAGAGGCTGACACACTGAAAAGAGTATCAAAAAATACAGATAGTTCATTTGAGCAGAGCTGGGTCACGGCTATGGCTAAGTGAAGCAAAGAAAGAGGGAAAACTTTATAGAAGGGATTCACAGTAGAACCATAAGAGCTTCAATTTAGAGATGGAAGGGCTATCTGGTCCAGCCCCGATATTTTACAGGGGAAGAAACTGAGGTGCAGAGAAGTGGCCAAAGATCACCCAGAGAACATTCATCAGAGATACTCCAAACTCTCTCCCATCCCCTGCCTCACTCCACCAGCCATGTTAAGAAGATACCAAACAAACAAACCCTGGAGAAAGGACAGGAAAAGACAACACCAAAACCATAGACCTAGACTTTGTTGTGACTTGACTGGCCCAACATGGAAGGTCTCCCATCCCCTCTTCTCTGTATCCTTTATCTCAAGTCTGCAAAGCCTGCCACGATCGAACCTGGCTGGCATGGCTGAAATGGGCTTTCTCTGATCAGATCTTGGCAAAAGAAAAAATTCCATGGCTCTGATTATGTATAGGAAACTGCCTTCCTCCAAGTGGGAAAATCTAAATCTAAAGACTGGTTTTGTTTGGTCGGGTTTTTTTTTTTTTAAAATACCATAATCCTCATCAAAGGCTCAGACAATCCCATCTGTGTAAGTCCACGGGCAGTCACTGAGAGGAACTTCATGTGGCCCGACCTCCTTTCAAAGGTAGAAATTTCCTCATTTCTAAACTGAGGCTATTGATTAGCTGGTAGCTCTTATCAAACTTTAAAAAAATTTTTTTCAATCACTAAATTCAATAGAAATAATTTCCTTGGCAAACCTAGAGATGGTGTGCCTTCTGAGGAGACTGCAAGCTTCACCATCCATACTGCCTGAGGGGTCCACGTCACAGAAAAAAGGATAATAAGAACCCCTAGACTAGACTAACATGATCTTTATGATCCTTCTCAGTTCAGACATTCCTTGTTCTAAGGTCTCTCCAATTCTGAGATTCCCTGTTCTGCCATTCTCCTGATTCTCCCCCCACAGAGCCTCTGCTCTCTCCTCTCTTGGAAGTTCTCCCTCCTTTCTCATTTACTCTAGAACAGGGGTCAACAACGTATGGCTCTCGAGCCATATCTGGCTCCACCTCCTGACCGGCCAGTCCGGGCAGAGCCCCAGGATGTACCTCAGGGGGCCCTTCAGCCCCTTCCCCATATTCCAGCGCCTGCCGCCTCCATCCTCCTCCTTCTGCAGGCGTTTATGGCTCTCACGGCCAAAAAGGTTGCCGACCGTTGCTAGAACATGGCCTCCAGGGAGTTGGGTAAATAAGGGACCGATGCTTGTTTTTAGAGAGCACAGAGGCCTTTCCTTCTACACGAGAATCCAACAGGAATGCTAAGAGCCCCCCAAAGCTTCAGGCAGAAGGCATAAAAGGGCACGTGTACCCAGTTAAGTGATACTAGTTTGTCACACTCTGGGATTGGGGTTTTAACACTTAAAGTAGAATGAGATTTTCAAAGGGAGGTAATGAAGACAATTCCTGCTCCCCTAGAGTGAGCCCTGAATGATTCAGGTCCTGAAATCCATTTAAAAAACTACCCCCAAGAGATGACATCTCACCCAAACATATTAGAGTCGGAGGTGGTAAGAAATACCAACCAATTATTGCCTACTAGTCATGCTGAATAAACTCTATGGAGGATGAGGATCTCTGATGGCACAGTAGAAAGATCGGCAGACCTGGAGTTGGGAAGGGTTGATTTCAACAGTCAGGACTGGGACTTAACCTCTATCTGACTCAGTTTCCTCATCTGTTAAATGGGGGTCACAAAAGCACCTATTTCTCCAGGTTGTTGTGAAAATCAATGAGATAATGATTGTAAAGTGCTTAAGTGCCTGGCACAGAGTAGATGCTATACAATTTTAGCTGTTATTATCTTAGGTAAAGTCACTTAGCCTAGTTAAGACTCTACTCTTTTTGCCCCATCTGTAAAATGGGGATGAGGGAGGGAGGTGCTAGAGAAGGTGAGGTTCCTTCTAGTGTCAAGATAGAGAACTCTGGGAGTCTAAGGGCACCCCTGATTGTTCACTCCTAACACAAATCCAACTTGGGCATTTAAAGGTCTATTGATAAAAGAGACAAAACTTTTCCAGACCTCAACCTACGTCAGGGTAATTCATTTCAATCTCCAGGGCCCTGAGGGACTATTTTGTTCCCACATATTGATAAAAGGCTGCTAGTAAAACAAATCCTGCAACTGGGGGTGGGAGGAGGGGGGTGGTGAGGGGAGAGAGAGAGAGGTGGAAAGAAAGAAAAAGAGAGGAAGAGAGAAAGAGGGAGAAAAAAGACAGAGAGAGAGAGAGAGAGAGAGAGAGGAAGAAAGAAAAAGAGAGAGGAAGGGGGAGAGAAAGAGGGAGAAAAGAGACACAAAGAGAGGAAGGAGAGGGAGGGGGAAGAGAAAGAGAGAGAGGGAGAAAAAGAGAGGAAGAGGGGGAGAGAAAGGAGGAGAGTGAGAAGGAATGAGAGACGGGTAGAGAGAGAAAAGAAAAATTTCTTCCCCCCCTTCCAAAAAGGAATTAACTTCTCCTATGAAGTCATCTGAGAAACAGAATCAGATTTCAACTAGTTGTGTTTTTCTGGTCTGCACAGCCAGAACAAGCCTAGCTACCAGTCAGGGAGGGGCTGGAGGATCACCATCCCTTCCCTTAAAAGAGTTTTCTCTTATAACTGGGTTCCCAACTGCCCTTGAGGTAATCAGAAGAAAAGTGCCACTGCTCTGTGGCAAGGGCCTTAGAAGAGGGAATGAAGGATGGGGAAGGCCTTAGAACAGGAAATGTCAGGACTGGGCGGGACCCTAGAACCTAGACTGTCAGAGCTAGGAGGAGACTGAGAACAGAGAATGTCAGAGCTTGGAGTCATTTCACACATGAAGAAAATGAAGCCCAGTGACCTCTCCAAGGTAACACATCTAGCCAGTGGCTAGATCCTTGAGACTGGAGCCAAGGTCTATTGACTTCATTACAAGGGGTCAACCCCATTCTTCATCCTGAAAAGTCCTTTTAAATCCGCCCTGTTAACCGTGCAGGGTAGTGGGTTGGCAATCACGTGGGAGTCGAACTGATGGCACTTTAGAATATCTGGGCGGCCCTGGGCCATCAGTCCATCTTTCTAGGCCTCTTTTTCCTCTTCTAGGCATTGGACCTAGGGATTCTCTATGGTCCTCTCCACCTCTAGCACCCATGTTTGAAGCTTCCCTTCAGCTCAGCTCAGTCAGTCAGATTACAAGCATTTAATAAGCGCCTACTACATGCCAAGCCCTAGAGATACCAAGAAAGGCAAACGCAGTCCCTGCCCTCTAGGAGCATTCTGGCTAATGGGGGAGACGATATACAAACAACTATGAACAAAGAACCGTCGATGGGGCCCAGTGGAGCCCAGCGACAGAGGGAGGGCCCGAGAATTCAAAGATTTCCTCTAGAAAATGGGACTTGAGCTGGGCCTGGAAGGAAGCCAGGGAAGCCGAGAGGGAGAGGCGAGGACAGCTGTGACAATTGATGTTCTGAGGTCCCTCCCGGCTCTGACTTTCCATGAAATTGGTCTATGACAATCCCATCCCAGATGTACGTAGCCCAGCTCTTTGGTTTTCCTACTTTGGAAGCGGCCCAAGCGGTGGCATCATCTCTCCAGGGACCCACGGGGAGAAAGTGAGGCTGACTCTGCTGAGGAAAACAAAATGATTCCGAGAATAGCTGAATTCCCTCAAATTGTGTAGTCAGTCAATGGCAGAGTGAATCAGGAACCTAAGAGCTCTGGAAGCAGCTGATTATTGATCAGAAAGTGAACGGAAGGGCCCTGCTTCTCGCCTGGCCCTCCCCCCAAAAGCCAGCAAGATCGAGGGACCCCACGAGCCTACGATCTCCACGGGGCCTGCCTGAAAATGTCCAGTTATTCCATCTCTGCACTCAGTAAGGGACATCAGAAGTGATCAATCCATGCCCCTTGGTTCGGGCATGCCGCAGGGCTGGCTTAGCCGTGGTTGATTTCATTTCACGTCCTAGACCGTGTGAATGAGCAGGTCTGTGCTGTCGGCCAGCCATGACCGATAAAATCGGTGACTGCGGGAAAAAAAAAAACCAAAAAACATTGTGGCCCATTTAAAATGGGACTGGACTAGGGTCAGGCCACCTTCCCCAGGCCACTCCCTAAGCAAGGGTGGAATGGCTCCACTTCTGGCACCTGAAGAGGGCCGACTGGTCAGTGGGTGCTGCCTGACCGGGCTAGAGGCAGCCTTGATTTAGACGAAGAGAACCTAGAAAGTCAGCACTGGGAGGAACCTTAGAACAGAGACTATCAGAGCTGAGAGGGGCCGTGGAACAGGGAATGGCAGGGCTGGGAGGAAAATGAAAACACAGACTGTCCCTTGGAAGAGATCTGGAAACGTGAGATGTCGGAACTGGGAGAAATTGTGTAACATAAGCAGGGAAGAATCTTAGAAAGAAGAGACTTAGAACAGGGAATGTCCGAGCTGGGAAGGGCCTCAGAGAATGTGGAAGGCCAGAGTTGGGCAGAGATTAAGAACAAAGAAGGGAAAAAGCAAGGAGGGAAATGAGAAGACAGAAAGGACTCGAGCAAAGACTAGAAAGCAGGGAGGGAAACGAGAAGACAGAATGCCAGCTGAAAGGGGTCTCTCTTGGAACGTGGAATGTCAACGCTCAGAGGAAGCTTAGAACACTAACTGGCAGAGATAAGAGGAACCGAAAAATTCCTCTGCTCCAATCATCAAGAAGAGGAGGAAACCAAGACCAAGGGAAAAGGACTGACTTGCTTACAGGCAGCCAGTCAAGCGTGAAGTGACTTAGTTGAGTGTGGACTCTAAATCTCAACCTCCTTCCCTTCCAGTGAGGTAGAACAAGCCAGGGGGCCTGATCTAGGACCTGCTTTCTCTTCCTCCCAGACCCAGAGATACAAGAGAAACCGAGAGAGTGTGTCTGTTGTGCTAATTGGCTGCAAGGAACCAAAAACCTTTTTGATGGGAAGGAGGATGACGCCGAGGAGAAACACATACTCTGACCCTGAAACAAATGGAAAGAGAAATGCTTTTTACAGATCAACTGGAAAATAGGATTGGAAAGCCGGGAGAGAAGGTATCGTAAAAAGGCTAGATTGAGATAGGGAGACAAGGACAGGGAAGGATGAACAAGCAGAATTAAAGTCACAAGAAATGAGATTTTTATAGGACTTGACACTTCCAAATAGCTTTCTAGAGCATCACGACTTCGTTTCATTAAATAACTACCTTCTTTAAGGCTGGTAGCACCAGCCCAGAGATTACCTCAACTTTGCTGATAATGAATCCTAGAATTGAAGCCTGAAAAGAACCTTAGAGGGCAGCTCGTTTAACACCCTCATTTTACAGATGGAGACACTGAGGCCAAGAGAGGAAAAAGGGAATTGTCCAAGCACCCAACTGGTAAGGGAGCTATTGTTTAAATCCAAATTCAAGTCCAAGATTTTGCCCACAATGGTGGGACCCAGAGAGGAGATAGTTCAGACACCTTCGGGTCGGCCCCACAAGAATCCCAGGAGAGTCTCTATGTAAAGATGCAAACTTTCCAAGTTTAGGGGGAAGGATGTATTTTGACACATTCTTTTTCTTTTTTTCTTTAACCCTGACCTTCCGTCTTGGAGTCAATACTGTGTATTGGCTCCAAGGCAGAAGAGCGGTAAGGGTAGGCAATGGGGGTCAAGTGACTTGCCCAGGGTCACACAGCTGGGAAGTGTCTGAGGCCAGATTTGAACCCAGGACCTCCCATCTCTAGGCCTGGCTCTCCATCCACTGAGTTACCCAGCTGCCCCCTGACTCATTCTTTTTTCAAAGACAAATCTTGGAGAGTCGGGATTTCTTGTTTCCTTTTGGGAAAAAATAGGGTTGAGGCCAAGAAATCTTCCCTTAGAGTTCATTTACCCAAAAGAGCAAAGAAAGACCCACAGGACGCCCCGCCTTCAAGAAGCTCACATCCTAAAGGAGTAAAGAACCGTGGAAAATGGCGGAGAGTCCCTGAGGCGATAACCGGTTGAGGAGCATCAACTTCCGCCTCAGAACTCACAATTCTCCCACTCAGAACCTTGAGGTACGGCCAGGGAAGAGGCTGGCCTGCTCCACCCAGGCAGGGCCCCCAAGAGCAACAGCCTGTCTGTACTTGCGGCAGGTATCAGGACACCTTGCTCGGGCCCGAGGTCTTGTTTCTCTGCCAGCCCACTGGGGCCTCTGCATTCCGAGCAGCTCGATGAAACGGGGTCCAGAATGCAGTGGGCAGAGAGGCCTTGCCAAGATCTCGGGGGAAGGTGGGGCGCCCGCAGCTGTCCCAACAGCCCTCCCTCCTCCTGCCCTCCAAGGCGCAGACAGTTAGAAAGAAGGGAAGAGCGTGGTCTGGGCCTCTCCTCCAAGAGTTTCTAAGGTGAAATTATAGGTGTGCGCAGGGATGGGGACTCTGCTAGAAAAAACACGGAGGGGGGCGTGCCGGGGAGGGAAGGGAAGGGGGGGTAGTTTAATTATTGCTGCCTGCCTCGGGGGAAAACCAAATATTTGGATTCATTGCACAGCTCAGCAGGAATTTTAACTCTGTGTGTACAGTTCCCGGGAGATTTTACCAGGGAAAAGAAGTCAGAGCCTGGAGGAAAGGCAGGACTTTTGAGACCCAGGCTCTTCCCGGGACTGATGCAAGGCCCAGAGAGGGGGTCCCCAGCCCAAGGTCACACAGCCAGCTAAGACGGCAAAGCCATGCCTGGAAACGAGCCTTTTTTTTTTTTTTTTTACTCCTGCACCCAGTATGCTCTTTTTATTATATATATATATTTTTAAACCCTTAACTTCTGTGTATTGACTCCTAGGTGGAAGAGTGGTAAGGGTGGGCAATGGGGGTCAAGTGACTTGCCCAGGGTCACCCAGCTGGGAAGTGTCTGAGGCTGGATTTGAACCTAGGCCTGACTCTCAATCCACTGAGCTACCCAGCTGCCCCCAGTATGCTCTTTTTACCATAGCATCCTGGTAAAGCCACATTCCTTGAGGCAGAGAATAACATTTTTTAAATTCTATTTCTGCAAAATCCCTTTTACATATGTAGGTTCTGGAGACCACTAGGTGGCTTAGTGGATTGAAAGCCAGACAGGTCCTGGATTCAAATGCGGCCTCAGACACTTCCCAGCTGGGTGACCCTGAGCAAGTCACTTAACCCCCATTGCCTAGCCCTTACTGATCTCCTGCCTTGAAACCAATACATAGTATTGATTCTAAGATAAAAGGTAAGGTTTTTTTGTTTATATATATTTTTTCGCTTTAGATATAGTTATAGATTTTTATTTTGTTAAACATAATATGTTATTATAGTATATATTATACTAATTATATTAAATTATCTAAATTATATTCTGATTCTAAGAGAGAA
>NC_058130.1:771030542-771065532 GCF_016433145.1 Gracilinanus agilis | reverse complement strand
TACGCAGGAAAGTGGAACACGTGGCCTTCTGGGAGCTCGGAGGATGGAGAGATCACTACCAAATGGGGGAGGCTTTGGGGAGAGGCTGGCCCCAGTGCTGAGCCAGGCCATCTCTGCAGAAGGGACACATTGCAGTGAAATAGGAGGAGGAGGAGGCCCGCATGGTGCCCTCTGTTCTCAAGAGCCCATCTGCATCCTGTTCTCTTTGACATTTTCCTCCGTTTGGAAATCTGAATCCCAGAGCAACGTTCCCCGGAGCTGATCTGAGGGCTGGCATTGTTTGTTAGACAAGGGGGAGAAATCTCAGAATGCTAGAATGGAAAGAAGGCCGGGCCAGAGAGTCAGGAGACTTGGACTCTGGCTCTGGCTCTGCCTCTACTGGATGGTGGTGGGGAGCTCACTTCCCTCTTGGGAGTCTCAGTTTTCCCATCCGTAAAATGAAGGCTTGGGGGGCTAAATGATGGATGGATCCCTCCCAGCTCGGACACCCCCTGTTGTAAGACTCCTCCCAGCCCCCCTGATAGTCCCTGTTCAAAGCCTCCTTCTAGCTCTGGCATTCCCTGTTCTAGAGACTCCTGGAATTCCCATGATGCTTTTTAGCCTAGAC
This sequence comes from Gracilinanus agilis, assembly GCF_016433145.1. Classification (NCBI taxonomy): domain Eukaryota; kingdom Metazoa; phylum Chordata; class Mammalia; order Didelphimorphia; family Didelphidae; genus Gracilinanus; species Gracilinanus agilis. Next base: position 771,064,925 of record NC_058130.1, on the reverse strand, counting down.
TTAGAAGGAGCTGCATCACCTGGAATCTACATCAGATCCGCCATCCACAATGTGTTATTAAGTTATTCTCAAACCTAGAAAGCACACCCAGCAAAAGGATTCTCAGGCTCTCCCTAAGGGCGCGTGAAAAGTCTTTCCTCTCCCTGAGTCACTCACAGAGCTGAAGCTTCTCCTCAGTGCTTCGGCTCTTGGACATCCTGGGGTTCTGGGAGATGGTTCTAATCAACAGACACTACCAGGCTTGACCATTCCTAAACAGGGTTCCTTTCCTTTTTTTCAACTCTAACCTTCCGTCTTAGAATCAATACTGTGTATGGTTCCAAGGCAGAAGAGTGGGATGGGGCTAGGCAAATGGGGGTTAAGTGACTTGCCCAGGGTCACACAGCTAGGAACAAAGGATTCATTTTTTAGAATCCCAGACAGACAGGTAGAGTCCATCAAATACAGCCCCTCATTTTATGGATGAGGAGGAGAAGACAAGCTTAAGGGCCAATGCCTAGAACAGTACAGCAACGATCAAAGGATTACAGATTTAGAACTGAAAGAAACTTTAGAGAATCCAAATCTGTCGTTTTTTCAGATGAGGAAACTGAGGCCCAAGGAGGTGAAAATATTTGCCCAGAGTTACTTAGCTAGTACATCTCTGAGGCAGGATTCAAATTCAGGTCCTCTTGACTCCAGGTCCAGTACTCTGACCATTATATTACCTCTGGAGAATCTACACACTCAATTAAGCTTTATCCGTCCCTCACCTTCCCAAAGAAAGGTTCACCCAAGAGAAGAAGTCCTGAAGAACTCTTAAGATACACACACACACACACACACACACACACACACACACACACACACTTCCTGATAAAGATCTCAATCTTCTATGAAAGGCAACATTTCGAGGAAGGAGGGAGCCAGTGGGTAGAGTCCTGGCCCTCACACACTCTCTGCTTCAGGCGAACTGGCCCATTTGTTGTTCCTATAAACAGTAGACCATCTTCCATCCTTGGCACAGTCTGTCTCCGCTCCCACCTCCTGCCTGGAATTCACTCCCTCCTTATCTCTGCTCCCTGATTCCTTCAAGGCTCAAAATAATTATCATGAACAACAATAAATAACTAGTATTTACGTAGCTTCCTAAACTTTGTATTAAAGGGTCTTTACTTATCGTCAGGAAGACTGCAATCTTGATTCACTCACAGCCCCATGCACCAAGGTTCTGTGGTCGCCCCTTTATATAGCATTAAAAAAAAACATCCTTACCTTCTTCTTGGAATCAATACTGGGGATTGGTTCCAAGGTAGAATGGTAAAGGCTAGGCAATGAGAGTTAAGTGACTTGCCCAGGGTCACACAGCTAGGAAGTATCTGAAACCAGATTTGAAAAAACCCAAGGCCTCCTGTCTCTAGACCTGGCTTTCGATCCACTGAGATTCCTAGCTGCCCCCCTATAGAACATTTTAAAAAACAACTCCTATTTTCCATCTTAGAATCAATATATGTATTGGTTCTAAGGCAGAAGAGAAGGGCTAGGCAATGCGGGTAAAGTGACTTACCCAGGGTCAAGTATCCAGATTTGAACTCAAGACCTCCCATCTCTAGGTCTGGCTCTCAAGTCACTGAGTCACCAAGCATTTTAAAGTTTGCAAAGCACTTTATAAATATCTCATTAGATAAATCTATCAAGTCCGGGAGGTAGGAGCCATTTTTATTGCTGGCACTCTAGCTGCCTCCAGCCTGGGACCATCATCCCCATTTGGCAAAGGAGCAAACTGAGGCCGAAAGGGAGGAAATAACTTGTCTAAGGTCTCTTCTGGATCACAGTCTGGGACTCTTCCATCTGTAGCACTGATGCCTGCTGGGAATCCCACCCGTGATTCTCGGTTCTACCACTTACTAGTGATGCTGCTAAAGTCCCCACCACCACCTTTTCTGGGTGTCTGTGATCTCCTCTGCAAAATAAGGGGGCTGGACCCGATGGCTCTTAAGGGTCCCTTCTAGCTCTAGAGCTATGATCTCCCCACCCCCTTCCCTGTACAAGCAAGTTTATCTTGACCATGAAACATGTCTACTAATGTCCATAGTCTCTATGGTGAGCGGGTCTCCTGCCTCCTAATCCCACTTGAAAAGAAGCCAAAGTAATCACCGCCATTTTACGAAATGGACGAGGGGATGGGCCCAAACCAGTAATACGCAGGAAGATGAAATTGATCCACTGTCAATTTCAGTCTCCTCCTTTCCATAGAGGAATGATCAGCCATGTTCCAGCCAAGTTTTTGGAACTATTCCTCAGTCCTTCAAGCATTTCTGATAAAATCTCTGATTTATTAGCCTGGGCTCTCCCTCCGATTCAATTCAATTTTACAAGCATTAATTAAGCATCCTCTGAGTGCCAGGCATTGTTCTAGGGACTGAAAATATAAAGACAAAAAAGAAACAAACAGTCCCTAACTCAAGGAGTTCACAATCTACAAAAGGAACCACATAGGAAAAGATAGGGAAATCATGAGATCTCTACAAAAATAATTATAAAGTAGTTTGAGGGTAGGAGGGTAAGTGCAGGGAACAAGAAAAACTTGAGAGTCGGTGGCACTTGAACGGAGACTTGATGGGAGCTGGGGGTTCTAAGAAGCAAAAATGAGGAAGAAGCAGGCACGGTGGCCCACCCGGGCAAAGGAGATCCCATTAATGCTCATCTCGACTGTAAATGGTCTCCACGTCCCTCCGTGGCCAAAATTTCATTGCCCTTGATCCAGGACAATCAAAAGGATCCAGGACAATCTAAAGGGACTTATGAGAAAGAAGCCATCCACATCCAGAGAAAGAACCGTGGGAGTAGAAGTGCAGAAGAAAAACAACTGCTTGATCACATGGGTCGATGGGGATATGACTGGGGACATTGACTTTAAATACTGCAAATATTAATAATATGGAAATAGGCTTTGAACAATGATATATCTATAACTCAGTGGAACTGCTGGTCAGCTCCGGGAGAGGGGAGGGAAGAAGGGAGGGAAGGAACATGAATCATGTAACCATGGAAAAATATTCTAAATTAATTGATTAATCAATCTAAAAAAAATAAAAGAAATTTCATTGCCCTGTAGCCAACCCCTAGTGATGAATCTCTCTAAAATTGGCTGAGACACAGGCTGCAGGCTGGATGAATAAAAGACCAGAAGTCTTTTCTAGTTGACAGTTCCTGAAGCTTAAGTTCTGCTCCCATTGCTTTCAAGGACTGCAAAAACCATGATAGAACGTAAGCACCCTGAGGGCAGGAATTATTTTGTTCCTCTCAGTTTCCGGAGAGCTTAGCATGATGCTTGGCACACAGTAGGTGCTCAATAAATGTTTATTGATTGATGTTAGAATGTAAACTCTTTGAGAGTAGGGGCTGTTTCTCATTTTTTGGTCTCTACCCTCTGCCTACAGAGAGCTGGAGTTTAATAAATACTATTGACTGGAAAGGGATAAACATTTGAGAAAAATTAACCAGGAGTTTATCTGATGGTAGCCCCAAGTATAGCAATTAGACTAGAAGCCTCTAAATCACTAGAACGTTCTAGATTTCAAGCCAGGAACATGAATTCTTGGAGTATTTTGCCTCAATCTGTCCCTAGATCCAATAATGAGGTCAGGAAAGCATCCCCAAACCCACTAATCCAATATGGACCCAGACCTAGACCAGAATCTCCACTTCAACATGCCTGATTGAGCACTTCCAAGGAAAGAAAGCTCATTACTTTACTCGACAGCCCATTCTACTTTGGGGTAGCTCTCCTCATTAAGTGGGTTCTCTTGACATTGGACCTAACCCTGATAACTTTCAACCTAGCCCAAAGACTTCCCTCATTTGCCCTCTACTTTCTTGTTCATGCTACCTCTATTTGAACACTCCAGCGATGGGGATCTCACTCCCTCTGCAAACATAACCCATGCCATTTTTAGACACCTCCAACCATTAGGAAGTTGAAATTTCAGCTCAGTCTGAACCGAAATCTTCCTCCCCTGCAATTTCCACTCATTGGAGTGGGTGGAAGTTACCGGAGTGAGTCTTCCTGTCTGTCAGAGGCTGGCAAGCTTTCAAAGGCATCAGCCTGTGGGCTTTAGAATGCTCAGAAGACCTGGAATGAGGAAGGTCTCTAGACTTCTCTGCAGGAGGACCCCACATATAGACAACACTCCACCCTACCCCAAGCTGCTCCCCCTCTGGGACTCGCATTGAAATCTATTTTGAATATAAGTTTCATATCACTCTATGCGTCCAGGTGGTCTACCCTGACAGAATGTAAGTTCCTTGAGGGCAGAAATGGTTTCATTTGTATTCTTGTCTCCTCCATCGGCTGGCACAATGCTTGGTCCAGGGTAGGCGCTTAATAATTGCCAATTGACTGATTGATTTCCCTATTGTCTAGCACAGTGCCTGGTAGCCTTTAGGAGATTAATAAATGCTTATTGATTGGTTAATTTTTGTTTCTCATTTGCTCTGATTACATTATTGGCTCAATTCTTTTTACAGACTAAATGGGGAGGTAGGTACGCAGTACAAAAGGATAGCGTCCCTGGATCTGGAAGTCGGGAAGAACTGAGTTCAAATCAAGATTCAGACACTCAATAGCTAGGTGACACTAGGCAAGTCATTTAACATAGTTTTTGCCTCAGTTTCCCTCAGTTTGCCTCAGTTTCCCCACTTATGAGATGAGTTGTAGAAGGAAATGGCAAACCACTAAAGTTATCTTTGACCAGAAAACCCCAAATGGGGTCATGAAGAGTTAAACACAACTGAAAAATGACCGAAAAACAAAAAGAGAGGGCCTAAGGAATTATATAAGTTTTGTTTCTTTTTTTTTAAAGCAAGCACAGAATCAGACCTGAATTCAAGTCTGTTCATACTTGCCAGCTATGTGACCACAGACAAGTCATCTGACTTCTCTGAACCTCAGTCCCCAATATATTGCAGGTCCTGCTTATCTCATAGCCTTGTTTTATGGAAATTCCTCTATAAATTGTAAATCATTGTGACTCTAAACGTAATAACATCCTTTTAGAAGGCTCTTAGGTTTACAATGGGCTTTCCTCACAATTTCTCAGTGACGGGATGATGTGGATACCACTAAACTCCATTTTTTGGACTTGTCCTATGAGCTCACTGGTGTAAAGGAACTCCCTATGAGAAGATTCTCTGCATAGGTATAGTTGCCTAAATCGCAGAGATGAAATTACTTGCCCAGGACCATCCAGGTAATGAACATCAGAGACAGAGCCCCATGCTCCTATGTACTGGCCTCTCATTCCCCCTTTTTAAAGTCACTCATTCACAGACATTTTTAAAGATATGAAAACTCAGAAGACTGAATCTGGAAAGACACAGGATACAAGAGGAAAACTGCTGGCTCTAGAGACAAAAGACCTGAGCTCGAATTCTACTTCTGTCCCTTAGTTCCCTGACCTTGGACAAATCATCTAGTGTCTCTATGTCTCAAGCTTCCTCTTCGATAAAACAAGAGAGCTGGACAAGAGGACTGGGTGAGATGATCTTCTAAGAGGAATAAGCAGGATGACTTCCTAAGAAGGTTGGCCAAGATGATCTCCTAAGAGGGTTGAACAGGATGGCCTCCCAAGATCCTTCTAGTTTTAGGCCTAGGATCCGATGACAATCATATTGCTAAGAGAACCAGAGAAAATGATGCACAAAGGAAGGTCAGGAGAATTGGGAATATCTGTGCTAGAGAAGAAAAGCCTCAGATGAGCCATGAGAACTACCTTGATGAATCTGAAGGGCAAAATCACACGGAGAAGGAAATGGACATGTTCTCTTTGTCCTCACATGGCAGAACCATTTGTTGGCATGCTGCCTTCCCCATTACACTGTAAGCTCCTTGAAGACAAGGACTGTCTTTTGCCTTTTTGTATCCCCAGCACTTAGCACAGTGCCTAGCAAAGAGTAAGTGCTTAATAAATATTTATATTTATTATTATTAAATCGCTATTTAATTCAGTATTATTAAATCTAAGAAAAAGGCCTTTGAAGAATGTACTCTGGTCCCAAAGCAGTGACTGATATGTTGGGTTTATCTTGAATTGAAATCCCAAGAGACAGATTTAGGTTAAACATCAAGGGAGACCTCCTCACATACAGGATTATTCAGAAGGGGAATGAGCTGCCTTGAGAAGAGCTGAGCTGTCTCTCCTCCCATGCAATGGAAGACTGCATGAACCCTTTTCAAGTGTGTGAGAGAGAGGACACTGCTCAGGATTGGGTTAAACTGAATAACTCCTTCACCCCTTCCAACTCGAGCCCCCACCAGTGTACCTGGTACATACATTGGTGGGGCTTACAAAATGCTAGAGGGATTGAATTCTGTAAACTTGAGACTTAGGGAGATGTAAGGACTTGCCCAGAGACACGCAATTAATAAGCACCAATTAATCAATCAAGCCACAAATATTGTAAAGCTTCTGCCATGTGCTAAGCCCTGAGCTGAGGGAACAAACCATTCCTGCTTTCCAGAAGCTAACAATCTATTGGAGCAACTGATATATATGCATGAGGTTGTTTGAGGGGAAAAGATTCAAGGCTGAGGGGGATCATGAAAGGCTTCAAGACTCACAGTTAAGTTCTCTTAAGTTGAAATCAGTTCTGTGGGTGGTTCAGTGGCTAGAGCAATAATTGGGAAGATCTGAGTTCAAATTTGACCTCAGATACTTACACGTACTGTGTGACCCTGGCCAAGTCACTTAACCCTGTTGGCCTTGGCTTCCTCGTCTGAAGAAGGAAATGGTAAACCACTGCCAAAGAAAGCCCAAATGGGGTTGCAATGAGTCGGATACGACTGAAACAGCTGAATAACAGCCTCTCTTTTCATTGAGATATCCAGCTTCTCTCACTTGTATAAACATGAGGTGATATTAATATCCATTTTGCTGACTGATAAATCCAGAAGGGCCCACGCCTTTGTAAGGTGTGTTCTGCAAACACGTCTCACCCAGTCCAATCAGAGCCTCTTCCTGCCTTTGTCCTTCCCTAGACAATATGTTTGTTTGAGTTTCTGCCCCGTTGTTGATTGGACATCAAGGTAGACAGGCCGTTAGACAATGATTTCCTGGCTGAGTATAGAAGCCTAGGACGGGAGGGGGTGGGAAAGCTCCTCCCCGAGACCTGGGGCAGCAGCTTCTCTAACATCCCATGTCAACACAAGCCTGCATCGGATTTCTGAAGGGACACGGGGGTCAGTTAGATAAGGGGCAGTTTTATCTAATGTGTCCACATCACAGAAGCCTGAGGTGGTCAAAACTCAGCTAGCCTCAGTGATGAAATCGCCTGCAGACGAGGAAGCTCAGTAAATGATCTTTTGCCATGGAGAATCCTAAAATCCCAGAATTCCCGAATTCAGGAATCTCCAAATTCTAGAGTTCAGGCAATCCCCCTCCCCAGGTTCCTCTAACTAAGGATTCCCAGATAGAACCTCAGAACCCATTTTGTTAGAATCCTAGAGTACAAGAATGTCCACATCCCAGATTTCTGCAATCCCAGAATCTTAGACCCACAGAATTTGGGAATTCCAGAGTTCTGGGATCCTCGAATCTCAGATCCTACGCCAGGAAAGAGCCTTTAAATCAGAAATCATCCGAATTGGAAAGGAGCCTTGAGACGTGAGATATCAGCAATAAAAGGGGGCTTTTAAGATCACTTTATGTAGTCTTCACTGCTTTATTTTTCTTTTTAATGAAGAAAGAGTTTAGACAAGGCCTAATTCTTGCCATCAGGAAGATCACAGTCCACACAAAAGTGATATATATGACACATACCAAAATCTCTATTTGGGGATAGGGACAGCTAGATAGAGGGCCAGGTCTGAAGTCAGGAAAACGCACTGTCCTGAGTTCAAATGTGGCTTCTGACACTAACTAGCTGTATGACCCTGGGCAAGTCACTTCAACCTATTTGCCTCGGTTTCCTTATCTATAAAATGAGCTGGAAAAGGAAATAGCAAACCACTCCAGTATCTCTGTCAAGAAAATCTCAACAACACAAGACTCATCTTCCTCAGTTCAAATTAAGTTGTGTGACCCTGGGTAAGTCACTTATCTCTGTTTCAATTTCTTCATCTGTAAATGAGCTGGAAAAGGAAATGGCAAACAGCTCCAGTGTCTCTGCCAAAAACACCCCAAATAGGGTCATAAAGAGTCACATCAGAGTCCAATTATGTCCCTTGACTAAATAACAATAACAACCACGCCATAAAAGAAGATACATAAGAGGTCCAAAGGACTGCTTGAGATCTGAGTGAGAATCAGGGAAAGCTGAATTCAAAGGGGTAGAGACAAGATCAAAAGTCTTTCTAGGCACAGGACACCCCACCAAACCACAGGCACAGAAGTGTGTAACTTCCTCATTTTAAGGAGGAATATTGAGGATGGGCCCAGAGAGAATAAATCATTTCCCCAAAGACACACAGTGAGTTAGTTCATAGGGGGAAAGCCAGGACTCTAAGATGGGTGCCCTGACTCCCAGTTCAGGGCCCATTCTGTTACACAAGGCTGGCTCCCAATAAAACAAATATTTACATTATGCCATTGACTAAGATGGGCGTATTTATTTGTCAGTCCACTGGAACTGCTGCCATTTTGAAAGGCCCCGTGCCATCCGTGTGTCTAATGCAGTGCAGTGGGATGGAAAGAGGAAAGGGCTGGGGGCCAGGGCTCCAACCTTGACTCTGCTACTTTTTTTTTTAAACCCTTAACTTCTGTATATTGGCTCCAAGGCAGAAGAGCAGTAAGGGTAGGCAATGGGAGTCAAGTGACTTGTCCAGGGTCACACAGCTGGGAAGTGTCTGAGGCCAGATTTGAACCTAGGACCTCCCGTCTCTAGGCCTGACTCTCCATCCACTGAGCTACCCAGCTGCCCCTCTGCTACTTTCTTAACCTGCCTAACAAGTCATTTTAATCATCTCCGAACCTCAGTTTCCTCCTCATAAAATGAGATCAGACTGAACAAGAAGCTCCTCTCTGCTTTCATTTCATCCCCCCAAAATACAGGAAGGTTGGGCTAGATGGCTTCCAGTGTCCATCTTAGAAGGATAAATAATGGGAGAGCACATGGATTTGGAATCCGAAAGCCCTGACCCGAGTTCAAATCATTCCCCAGACATCTGTTGTGTGACCATGGGCAAACCTATCTGGATCTTCCTTTGGAGCTGACGTGGAACCTCTGGCAAGCCCCACTGGCCTTGGTCAGTGATAATTCTGCACTCGTGCTGCCGATGTGCTTTTGTCTCTGGTCTTTAAGTTCATTTCTCCACTTGGGCCCTGATTCTCTGAACTTAAGACTAGACACGAGCCTGGCGGCTCCCGAAAGTCTCCTGAATGCCAAATTGATATTTCTTCATTCTGGCCTGAGCCTGGGAGTCAGCAGAGCCTGGATTCTGACCCTCAAGGCTGCCATTCCTTGGCTCCCCTTTTCTAGGCCTTAGTTTACCCCATCTTGAAAATTAAGGACTTGGGCTAATAGGCTCTAAATAAGGGTCCTTTGTCTAACCCTGATATTCCTTGTTCTAAGGACCTTCCCATCCCCAAATTTCCCTGTTCTAATGCCCCTTCTAGGTCTGACATCCCCTGTGCTAAAGCCCCCTCTAGCTCTGACATTCTATGTTCTAAGGCCCTTTTCAGTTCTGACATTTTGCGTTCTAAGCCTCTTCCCAGCTCTGACATCCTCTGTCCTGAGTTCCCAGTTCTGGTATTCTTTGTCCTAGGCCCTAATTCCCTATCCTAAGCCCCCTCCCAACTCTAACAGTCTATGTTCTAGGAACACCTCTGGCTATGACATTCCAACCAACAACCCTGGCTGCCTCAGTTTCCTCATCTGTAAAATGAGCTGGAGAAGGAAATGGCAATCCACTCCAGTATCTTAGCTGTGTGACCCTGTTTGCCTCAGTTTCCTCATCTGTCAAATGAGCTGGAGAAGGAAATGGCAAACCAATCTGCTACCTTTACCAAGAAAATCCCAAATGGGGTTAAGACTCAGACATGCCTGAAATGAGTGCTGAGTCCTTTATAATATCTCATCTGATCCCCACCATAACTCCGACAGGGAGGTGCTTTTTACTATCCCATTTTACAATCGAGGAAGCTGAGGCAAACAGAGGTTAAAGTGACTTGCCCAGGGTCACACAGCTAGTGAGTATCTGAGGCCAGATTTGAAATCAGGTCGTCCTGATTCTTCCAGTCAGACTCAAAGACAAAAGCATGAAATAGTGCCTGGCCAAGAGCTTATATTTAAAGGAGGAAAATGTCCTCCCCCCGTGCCCCCTCCTAGAGGGCAGGCCTCTTATTCTTTCTTTGTTTCTGTATCATCGGTGCCCGGGACCTATGAAGCACTTAATGGATGCACAGCAAACAGAACTGGACTGAACTCAAGCCAGCCTTTCCTTTCCTAATACCAGAGAAGGATTCCAAGACCCAGGCATCCCTAGGCTCTCCCCGCTTCACCCAGGGCACAAAACAAGGCAGGAGTCAAGGTTCCTGTCTAGGAACAAAGGACAGGAAGCTGGAGCTAGTTATGGAGTGCTCTGGGCCATATCCTTGGGTGAGTAACTTCACTTTCTAGGTTTTCAGTTTCCTCTTGAAGGGGCTGGGGCAGCTACGTAGCACAGTGGATAGAGGGCCAGGCCTGGAGTCAGGAGGGTTCACTCAGCTATTTCCTGGCTGTATGGCCTTGGATAAGTCACTTAACTCAGACCGTCTAAGACCAATACTTAGACAGAAGGTAAGGATTTAAAAAAATGTCCCTTTCAGCTTGACATCTATGATCCTACATATGACATCTAGGTAAAGAACTCTGGTATTGAAGAGAAACAGACCCTCTGCTTAGACAGGGTTTAAACCAGCATTTATTAACATGAGGCCCATGAACGTGGGTTTTTTTTTTTTTAATAATATACATTTTTTTAAACTCTTATCTTCTCTCTTTCTATGGCAGAAAACCTTAGAATAAGTAAGGGCTAGATAACGAAGGTTAAATGACTCATCCAGGGTCACCTAGCTAGGAAGAGTCTGAAGCCACTTTTGAACCCAGGACTTTCTCATCTCTAGGCCTGGCTCTCAATCCATTGAGCCTCCAAGTTGCCTCTAGTTTTTTTTAAAAAGAATATTTTGTTTTAATTGAAATAATTTGATGTCATTAATAACTCATTTAAATACTATTTTGATAACTTTGCCCAATATAATTGGTTTTCCTGTATTTTGTTTTATGCCTTTAAAAACATTACTCTGAGGAGTTCCTTGGCTTCGCTAAACTGACTAGCAAAGAGGTCCAGGAACTGAGAAGCCCGGATTCAAATCCCGTGTCAGTTTCCTGCCCGGGACCAATGTCTAGTTAATTTCCACTCGGAAGTGAAATTGCCTATACCTGCAAGCACAGTGGCCATTCAGCCTACCTTGTTCAGACTACCTCAGGCTTTCCTCATCGACTTGCTATTTTTTAAATTTAAAATTTTTTAAATTTAAATTTAATTTTTAATTAAAAAATTTTTAACTTTAATACTGTGTATTGGTTCCAAGGCAGAAGAGCAGTAAGGGCTGAGCAATGGGGGTTAAGTGACTTGCCCAGGGTCTCGTGGCTAGGAAGTGTCTGAGGTCAAATCTGAACCCATCTCCAGGCCTGGCTCACTATCCACTGAGCCACCCCGCTGCCCCCTAACTTTCTGAGAAGATGCCACTGCCCCAAGGTTTGGGATAGGTTTCAGTTCGCTCTAGGAGGAAGGAAAAGCTTACGAGGTCGGGGGGCTCTGAGCTGGCCTGCCTCTTCCTTAGCGAAGAGAATCTTTGTTGGCTGCGGACAGAGAACCTTCGGAAGGACTCCCGACTTCGGGATGCAAAGTGTCGGAAGGAAGCCGTCCGCTTGAAGGGGGTCCTGCCGGGCCCCTCGCCGCTAGTCCTCTCGTGGGCCACAGCCGTGGTCACCAAGTTCAGTGCCTCCTGGAAGGAGCGCCTCACGGTCCCCATCCACTGGGTCATGTGGCTCTGGGCCACGGTGAGTTTGTCTCCCAGGTAATCCATGGGGACGGAGGGGAAGCGGAGGGCAAAAAATTATAAAGCGGTGCGCAGCCAGTGCCCCACCTCCCTGCTTCCCTCGCGTGACGCTCGCTATCCCCTCCTTCTTCGTGGCTTTTGTCTTTCTCCAAGGAAGCCAAGACGACCTAGAGGGGTCTTCGAGAAAGTCTCAAAATAAATCCAGGAGCTATAGAGGAGGCAACCGGCAAAGAAGGTCCCTGAAGGGCTCGGGCAGCATCGCCCCCAGGTTACCGAGTTAGCACGTTCTCCTCTCGTTTGCCATTCGATTCCCAAAGACCCAAGAGCCTGCTGGAAAAAGGGAGCCGAGGCGTGTGGCTGCCTCTCCGGAGGGGCAGGGGATCCGGGCTCAAGCTGCGGCTCTCATTCCTGAACATGACAGTGGCCCGAGAGCTGAGATTTCCCGGCGTCTGCTCGCTTTCTCCCCATCCCACAGGTAAAAGGAACACCGTCCGCCTACCTGTGCTGCCCCCGTGAGTCCGTAAGCAGCTGGACGGAGCTCATGTTCCAGGGGCCGGGAGAGGGGAGGAGCAGGTCCGGAACGCAATCCAAAGTTCCAGCAGTGGCGGCGGCAGCAGCAGCGGCGGCCCCCGAGATCCTTTCCCCGGAATGTCTCCACAAGTGCTCCACAGGAGCCCGCTCCTTCCCCAGGGAGACCACCCGAGCGCCTGTCGTCCAGGAGACTGGATCTCACCGGGTCCTTCCCTGACTTCAACAGCAGTTCATTTCCGGAGGCAGAACCGGCGTCCCTGAGGGACTCGGGCAGCAGCAGGGAGCCGGACGGGGAGGGGACAGCTCCTCGTGGCCCAACGGTGTCCTGGATGACATCAGACTCCGGGCTTGGAGAGGGGCTTCATGACTGAGGAATGCAGAGGGGATGGGAAGCAGGCGGCTCCCTTCTCCGCCTGGGAGTTTCGAGACACTCCTCAGTGTGGCTCTTTCCCAGCACCCTCTTCTCTCACCCACCCTGACGATCCCTGGTAGCGAGGCAGCCAGAGATTTATTCCCAGACATGCATGCATAGCTAAGAAGGAAATACATACAGAAAGCTCTCTGGCAGTCTCGACATGAAAATCTTTGGCATTTTCCCTGAATATCTGGCAGCTGGGGAGAGGCTTAGAGCTGCTACCTCTACTGCTTTAAAAATCGGTTCCCTCATTCCTTTCCTGCCCTCTCCTCCCCTCCGGCCCTCCCTCTCTCCCTCCCCCTTCCTCCTCCTCCTCCTTCTCCTCCTCCTCCTCCTCCTCCTCAGGAGAAAACAATGAACTAGGTGAAACAGCACACAGGCAGCAGAGGTCTGCCTGGAGAAGGAAGGATCCTGGCTGGCCTTTATTGCTGCACAGGCAAAGGTTGCTATGGCAACTCCAGGGAGCAGCATCTGCCTGCTGCCTGGGCAGGCAGGAGTTGAACTGAGAGATTGCAATGATTCATAGTTTGCACACATCACGTGGGCTCAGCCCCAATGCATTTTAACCCTTCTCTGCAGCGGCTGGCCAGGAAAGGGGTGAGCTTTGGCCACTGAGATGGGGAGGGCAGAGGGGGAACCAGGCCAGGCTGGGTTCTGATAGAACGGAGGAGAAAGGAGGAGCCTTAGAACAGGGGATGTCAGAACTAGAGGACACCTAAGAATGTGGGATGTCAGAGCTGGGAGGGACCTTAGAACAGGGGATGTCAGAGCTGGGAGGGACCTTAGAACAGGGGATGTCAGAGCTGGAGGACACCTTAGAATGTGGGATGTCAGAGCTGGGAGGGACCTTAGAACAGGTGATGTCAGAGCTGGAGGACACCTTAGAATGTGGGATGTCAGAGCTGGGAGGGACCTTAGAACAGGTGATGTCAGAGCCAGAGGACACCTCAGAATGTGGCATGTCAGAGCTGGGAGGAGCCTTAGATTAGAGCATGTCAGAGTTGGAAAGGACCTAAAATTTAGAACAGCAGAGCTGGGAGGAATCTTAGGACAGGATCTAAGCTAGAAGGGTCCTTAGAACACGGAGTGTCAGAACCAAAGGAGACCTTAGGACAGGGAAAGTCAGAGCTAGAAGGGGAAGGGTTTAGAACAGGGAATAGTATAACTGAGAAGAACCCTAAAACACAGAACACCAAAGGAATCTTAGGATAGAATCCAAGAGCTTGAAGGGGCTTTAGAACACAGAGTGTCAGAGCTAAAGGAGACTTTAGAATATGGAATGTCAGAGCCAGAAGTGGAGGAGGGCATAGAACAGGAAATAGCAGACCTGGGAAGAACCCTAAAACATAGGACACCAAAGCCCAGAGGAATCTCAGGATAGGATCTAAGAACTAGAAGGGACCTTAGAATATGGAATGTCAGAGCTAGAGAAGATCCTAGAAAAGGGAATGTCAGAACTGGAATGAACCCCAAAACAGAACAGCAGAGCTGGGAGGAATCTTAGGACAAGGTCTAAGAACCTGAAGGGATCTTAGAACACACAGTGTCAGAGCTAGAGGAGACCTTAGAACGTGGAATGTCAGAGCTAGAAGAGGGGAGGGCTTAGAACAGGGAAGGCACTGGAAATATAAATATTAAGAAATAATTTTGTCCTCCTGGAGTTTACACTCTAAAATGTATAGAAAAGCCTCCTGACCAATTTGGGTTCTAGGCAAAATTAGAATGGAGGTTCCCCCTCACTGGAAGTCTTTCAATCAAGGCTGGATGATCCCTGGTCAAGGATGTGGTAGACTGGAAACTCCTTCGGGGCAGGAACCCTCCATGTTCATCTCTGGAACCCCCATGCAGAGCGCAGAATGGGCTTTAGAACACAGAGTGTCAGAACTAAAGGAAACCTTAGAATATGGAATGTCAGAACCAGAAGATAGGGAGGGTATTTTGCTCGCCACAGGCATTTACGTTGAACTGAATGGTAACAAGGATCCCTGGGATCATAAGATGGGGCCTCAGAAGCCCTCCAATCCAACTTCCCTATTTTACAGATGAGGAAACTGAGGCACAAAGAAGTTAACTGATTTATTATCCAAGGCCACAAACATAATACCTTTAGAGGCAAGGTAAGTTAGACAAGATGCCCTTTGAGGCATAATCTAACTTGAAATTTTGTGATGCTGAAACAATGATAACAATAATGGCTAATATTTATATTTTATTTTTATTTTATGCCAGGCAGTGTGCTAAGTGCTTTGTAACTGACTTATCACTTGATCCTCACAATAACCCTTCGAGATGTGTGCTATTATCTCCATTTCGCAGATGGAAAAACTGAGGCAAACAAAAGTTAAGTTACTTACCCAGGGCTACAATGTTAAGTGTCTGGGACTGACTAACAATAAAAATAATAATGGCAATAACAGTGATAACTAACATTTCTATAGCACTGTGCTAAATGATTTACAATTATTATTTCATTTAATTTTCATAGCAACCTGGCGAAACAAATGTTATTATTATCCCAATTTTATAGGTGAGGAGAAAGAGGTGAAGTGACTTGTTCAGGAACATACAATTTATAAAGGATCTGAGGCAGAATTGGAATTCAGGTCTTCCTGATTCCAGGTCTGGGGTTCTCTTCATCATACCACCCAGCTAGCCCAACTTAATGCCTGCAGAGGGAATGAGACTCATCCAAGGTCATGCAACTAATTTATGTCAGTTAGGACTAGAACACAGGTTCCTGACTCCCAATTCAATGCTCGTCCTCCTCTTCCTCCTCCTCCTCCCTCTTCCCTATTCCCATGGTAACAGGGAGAAGGGTTGCACCCCAAAACAATAACTAACTCCTGCCTTATCTCGTGAAACCAGGTCATTTGTTTACAAGCCCAAGCTAGGACTAGGGGACTATTTCTACACGCCCCAAAGCCTCATTATTATTATTGCTCATTCCCTGTAAACTGATGTAAGCGGACCTTAATTAACCTCCAAAACAATGGTATCTGGAAAAGAAATCTTTCGCAAACCAGCCAAAATTCAGTCTGCCTCCCTTATCATCTCCAGTTAGCACAGTAGGAAAGGTCACATTTTCCACTCCAGGAGTGGATGGCTCCTTGGCTCCAGGGAAGACAGAGGGCAAGGATTCCCATCTGTGCCACTGGAGATCCAGCCACTGAAGCTGCAGGACTTAATGAAGCCTTGAGCTATGGCTCCCACTGAAACAGAGAGAAAAGATTTGCTAAGCAGGTCCCTTCTTGGGCCAACCAGCTTTGCCAGTCAACATGCACACTCACACTCTCCCTCTCTGTCCCTCCCTCTCCTTTCCTCTCTCTCTCTCTCTCTCTCTCTCTCTCTCTCTCTCTCTCTCTCTCTCTCTCTTCCTTGGGCATACAGGGAAAGGACACAATTCTCTACTGAGGAGCTAAGGTGTGTCTGCCCCAGGGCTGTACCTTAATCACTACTGAGAAACACCAGCCTGGATTTGCACAGTATATTCTTTCCCTGAGATGTAGCTGCTTTGGGCAATTTAATCCCTGAATCCAAGGTCTGGAAACAAAACCTAGAATGTAGAAAAGACCCTAGAACACAGACCATCAGAGGGGGACGAAGTCTTAGAACCAAGGATGTCAGAGAGAGGTTTGCAAAGTAAATTAATCCTCACAACAACTCTGGGGCTATTATTATTATTATTCTCATTTTACAGATGATGAAATTGAGGCAAACAGAGGTGAAGTGACTTGTCTAGGGTCACACAGCTAGGAAGTGTCTGAGGCAGGATTTGGACCCCCAATCCAGCATTATGGTACCTAGCTGCCTATAGTGGCTATTATTATTAACACTTCTATGGTGCTTTCAGGTTTGCCAAGTGATCTCCATGGTTATCTCATTTGACCCTCCCAATCCCTCTTAGAGATAAATGCTATGATTATCTCCTCTTTATAAATGAGGAAACTGAGGGAGAGAAATGAAATGAGGTGGCCAGGATCTCACACAGGGCCTGAGGTGGCATTTGAATTCTCTCTCTGATTCTTCAGGCCGGGGCTCTAACCAGAAAGCTCTCCTGCCTCAGAGAACTATAACTGGAAGGGCCTTCAGAGCTCAGGTAGTCCAGACATCCCTTTTATAGAGCTGGAAACCAAGGAAACAGAATCATTTGAGCCAGCTCACCCAAGCAGAAAAATACCAAAGACGGGATTCAAACTCAGGACCTCGGATGCCAGTCATGGTTTGTTGTTTCTGTTTCTAAATTTTTTTAATTTTATTTTTATTTCTTTTTTGGGTTCTTTTGGAAACAGAGAGCCCTGCTGATGCTGGAAGATCCAACCTGAGGGCATTGTCAGTGAAATCTCCAACATCCGGACCCAAGAGATGGAAAAACCAGGAGATGTCCTGTGGGATCTCTTCTCTACAGAACGTAAGCCATGGAGAGGCAAGAAAAGCATTCTACCAATTTCTTTACGGTTTTTATGATACTATAGGGAGCTTTAAGGCCTTGGAGAGCTACCTCATAGTAAGCCTGTCAAAACAGCTCCAATAGAATCCAGGATTGTGGATCTATCAGAAGGTATTGTTCAAGTGGCAGCTCGTGGCTCAGTGGATTTGAGACAGGAAGTCAAATCTGGTCTCAGATACTTCCTAGCTATGTGACCTTGGGCAAGTCACTTAACACCCCCCATGCCCTAGAACCAATTCCTAGTATCCATTTTAAGATGGAAGGTAAGGCTTAAAAAAAAAGGTATTGTTCAGTTGTTTCAAACTCTATATGACTCTATTTGAGGTATTCTTGGCAGAGAGAGAGTGGTTTGCCATTTCCTTCCCCAGCTCATTTTTACAGATGAGGAAACTGAGGCCAACAGAGTTAAAAGACTTGCCCAGGGTCACACAGTTAGTCAGTGTCTGAGACTGGATTTGGGCTCGGGAAGATGAGGGCTCCATCTATTATGCCACCTAGTTGCCCTCAGAAGGTGCCACGTCTCAGTTCTTCTCACTCCTTTTATTTATTTTTTTTTGCCTGATTTAGGGGAAAGAGTACAGATCCTGGGAATGAAGAAAATGGGGTTTAATTAAACAAACAATATTAGGCTTCTAGTCAGTACAGAGCCCCAGGCTGGGTGACGGCGGTGATAGCGGCTGAACACAGTTCCCTGTTTCTTAACAAAACTTTGTCCTTAATGGGCAAACTCTAAAGCATTGCATAAATGCTGCTTAGTGCCACCTGGATTTGGATCGAAATGCTGGATACGAGACCCTGAACGACTCACTTAAATTCCCCACCACACTGGACAACTTCCTAAGACTCTCTGGTGCCCGAAGAGGTGCCAACTTGCATTAGTGAAGAGAGATTCCTGGCCTGGGAGTTCCCTTGACCCACAAAATCCATAATTCCAGTGCCTAAGCCCTATTGCTGAAACATCTCCATTTGGCATCTGAAGCCCTTCTCAGCCTAACTCCAACAGACCTTCCCAGCCTCAGTTTACATTTCTGGTCATCCTCAGTCCAGTCATGACCTTTTTACTGTTTCTCCCACACCAAAGTCTATCTTCCCTCGGCACTGGCTGCCCACTGGGCCTGGAATGCACCCCCTTCCCTTCCTATTTGTAACAGCCTGCTGACAGCACAGGCTTGAGCATTATTGCCTCGCCTTCCCCTCGGAGCCCCCTCTGACCCCAGGATGTGCACCTCTGCCAACCCCTGCCCCTTCGACGGGCCACGAACACTACAAATTCAAACACTGGATTGTAAGATTTAGAGTTACAGACCATGTGCACAAGCCCCTTGTTTTACAGAGGAGGAAACTGAGGTTTAAGGAGAAGTCATCTGCCATGAGTAAAGGTGGGATTCGAATCCAGCTTCATCTGTGCCTCCTTTCAGGGCAGGTGACTGCACCTTTTTCCTTTCCATGTATTTCCAATTCCTTCCCCCACCCCATTGGATTTGCAGGAAAGCTATTCAAAGGCTTCATTGTGAAAATATAAATAAATAAAAATATAATGTACTCATTCTCTGGCTTGGCTCCAATGAAGGTTAATAAGCATGCGATCGATTACAACGACCCAAGGATTCTGGGAAGGCCAATGGTGAACGCCCTCCCCATCACGACTTCCCAGACCACGTGTGGGCCCCTCGGCCTTCAAACATTTAACAAACATTAACTGGGCAGAAAGCACTCTAGGACGGCTGATCGATCCCTGAGGCTGTGCCACCCACCCCCTGGGCGAGGCTTCAATGTCTGCCATTGTGTAGAGAAGAGGAGCCATGGCTGGTCAGCCCTGCAGAGNGACAGTGGATGAAAAAGTCCCCGACTCCACGTACGTCCACCCTAGCCATGGCCACGAGGCTTGAGCCCAGGGTTCCAGTCCGGCTCTGGTTCTCAGAGCCGGCAATGCTACCCAAACAAGACTATGCTCTGGGCTATTTTTAAAAAGGGGGGAGAGGGCACCCCGGCATTCACTGGGATGCCAGGGCCACACTCCAGTCTCATTTGGATTCAGCTGCCACAATATCAATTTATTGGAAAAACCACATTCCATGCCCTGGTAAGAGGTGCCATCCCGTACCCAGGATGGAGGCGGGAGGGAGGTTAGAGAGGAACCACTGACACAGTCAACTACAAATGAAAAAAGGAAGGCAGAGTACAAAGGTCTTCCCTTCCTGGCAACCCAGACTGGGATGAACCAGGAGCTCACTGTGCCCTGGGCCAAAGCATTTCTCCTCCTTGGCTCTCCACTTCCTCCTCTGTAAAATTAGGAGGCTGAACCACAGAATCTCTAAGGCCTCTCCCAGCTCCGACATTCCCTGTTCTAAAATCCTTCCCAGCCCTGACATTCCTCTTTTCTAAGACCATCCCCAGCCCTGACAGTCCCGATTCTCCAATCATCGCCACTTTCCTACCTGTTCAATCCTGGGCAATCACCCCGGGGCCTCGGTTTCCTCATCTGTAAAATGGAAGGATTGGGACAGAGGGAGGCCCTCCCACCTTAACAAGCGCCTGAAGCTGGGACTCCCATTGCATTTCACAGGGGGTCCCTGGGATATGGCTGCCCGCTCCCGCCCAACGGGAGCCCCAGGTGACATGTGGAACAGCTAACATTTCCATTAACCATCTGCATCTTCCCTTCTAGCATCCCTCACAGGCGCTTTCCAGGCCCGATGATGCTCTTCTGCGGGAGGTGGGGAGGACTTGAGGAAGGGGGTGCTCTAAAGCCAATTGCTCGCTTTTCTCCATCACAGATCCCAGCTCTAAGCCTCTCTTGCCCTCCCCCAAATATTTTCTCATTCAACTACAAACATTCTCAACAACGTTCTGCGCCTGGCCTGCTTCTCCGACTCCCTCCCTTCGTGATATTTTGGAACAAGCCCTGAGACAGCTCCCAGGGAGGAGGACATTGGGTGGGGGGGGAGGAACAGGCTCCCTAAAAACCAAAGAACTCCTCCCCCAATCTGGCCGATGACAGCTGTCAGAAACCGAACCCTGGCCAGGCTTTGGAGGAGGTGGGAGAGAAGGTGGAGGGCTTCCCGACAACGAGTTATTTTCGGGCCAGGATAATAATCCCCCGAGTATTTTGTTCTTGCAAACAGGCCTTAATGAGGTTCATTAAGACTGCAGCACTCTTTGAAGCTCTAGGCGACCGCACGGATGCCGACAACTTCCCTCGCTGGAGAGAAAGTGGGTCTCCCCGAAGCGGCAGAGAAACAGACCTGCAGGGGCTTCATTAGGAACACGGGAAATGCCGGGAATAAAGCGCAGCCAAGGAGGCACAGATCTCGGAGCCGAGGCCAGCCAGGATAAAGAATCCTTCCTAGGCCCACCTCTGCTCGAAGACCTTCAGGGAGGGGGGAAACCCACCTCCTCCGGAGCCTACCTGTTCCACGCTGGGACAGCTCTCCAGTGGGAAAGTTTCCCTGACTCAATTAGACTGAAATATTCCACCGAAGGGCTCTGCCCTGAAGGGACTAGCAGTTAGTCAGTCAATGAATAATCACGAAGCATCTACTATGTGTCAGGCACTGTATTAGATTCTGGAGAGACAGAGAAGATCAAAAACCAAAATCTAAAACCAGTCCCTGCTCAGAAAAGAATTCACATTTAAAGGGAGCAATAACCCACAACCAGTGGCGGACAAATGAGATAGAGAGGGGGTGGCTAGGTGGCTCAGTGGGTTGAGAGCCAGGACTAGAGACAAGGAGGGCCTCCGTTCAAATTCAGTCTCAGACCCTTCCTCATTGTGTGACCTTGGACAAGTCCCTGCTCTAAAGAGTTTGCATTTAATGGGGGGAAAGAGCACGCAAAGAGCTCTGGACCAAAGAGAGCCAGTCTTGGGTTCGTCGGGTTTTGTGGACGGCAGCCACGTCACACCGTGGACTCACGCTGCCCTCGTGGCAAGAACTCGTCACATCTCCTCTCCCCCCACACCGATGCCGCCCAGTTTAGGAACTTTGGGAAGTTTTTAAATTGATTCGAAGATCCTGAGATTCCTCTCCATCAGATCTCAACATCTGTTCCGTCCCCGTGAGGCATTAAATGGAGGAAATTTTATGCAAATAATTTATTTAAAGGGCCACCAGAGATAAATAAAATAGGCAATCCTTGGCTTGTGGTACTGCCAGTCGTCATGGCAACAGAAATCTGCTACTGAGATGCTGCTTTGAATTTCCCTCTTACTCAGAACTCAATAAAGGCAACAGAGACTTCCTTCTCTGTGACTGGGTTCAGGGAAAAGCCCTCCTAAATCGAGTTAGAGGAAGAGATTCTCCCAAGCTCCTCCTTGATCTAAAACCCAAGGATTCCAAGATTTAACCTGAATTCACGCCCCTAACCTAAAGTGGGGATCATCCCCAACCGCCTGCTCTCTGCAAGACCCTGGACAAGTCACCTGCAATCCTGGGACAACAGATCCCATCAGAGGGTCACAGGATTCAGAACGGGGACAGAGAGAGAGTCAGGCATTTAATAAGCACCTACTATGTGCCAGGCACTGTGCTGAGGCTACAAAGAAATGGAAAACTGTTCCTCCAGCCAAGGAGCTCACTGTCTTAGGAGGAAGACAATAGGCAGATAAATATGCATGAGAGAGCTAATCAGAAATCAGAGATAATTCAAAAGAGAAAATCACTAGTATTCAAGGGACTGGGAAAGGAGGGGGATTTTAGCTAAGATTTAAAGGAAGCCAAGGAAGACCCCAGAACTTCTCTAGTTTGAACAACACAACAAAGTCCCAAGAAGAGAAGTGACTGATCTATTAACACAAAGGGGGAGGGAGGCTCAGTGGATTGAGAGTCAGGTCCAGAGATGGAAGTCCTGAGTTCAAATCAGGCTGCACACACTTCCTAGCTGTGTGACCCTGGGCAAGTCACTTAACCCTCATTGCCTAGCCGTTACCACTCTTCTGCCTTGGAACCAATACCCAATATTGATTTTAAGACAGATTTTAAGACAGAAGGTAAGGGTTAACTTTTTTTTAAATAAAATTAAGTCACATGGATAAGAAAACGGGATCAGAGATTCGGAGATGAAATGACCCTTGATGACATTTTTTCCTTTAGTTATTTTCAGTCATGTCTCACCCACTGAGTTTTTCATGACAAAGATACTGAGGTGGTTTGCCATTTCCTTCTCCTGGTCATTTTACAGATGAGGAAACTGAGGCAAACAGAACATGGCTAGGAAGTGTCTGAGACCAGATTCGAACTCAGGTCTTCCTGATTCCAGGCTTGGCACTCTATCCACTATGCCAGCTACCATTTCACAGAACGGGAAATTGCGGTCTAGGGAGGGATAATATAATACCTTGCTCATAGGTAATAAATATCAGAAGCAGGATTTGAACCCATATCCAAGTCTAGTGCTATTCCTCTTATCCCACGTTGCCTCCCTGAGAGAGAAAAAGACTAGAGGATGAAGAAAGTTGCTCTAGACAGCCTCTGAGGCCCCAGATTCCTCTTCATTCCATCTCTATCTCCTTGACATCTGGCTCTGACCACAGAAGCTAACTTCCTAATAATTGAGAGCTGTCTAAAATGAGCTGCTTGGCAAAGTAGTGAGCTCCCTCCTCAAAGGAGGGCTTCAAGCATCAGTCAATGGCCCCCGTAGACGAGCTGGCCCCCAGCACCAAGAAAGAAAAGGGACCATCGTCATCCCCTAAAGCTTCTCAGCAAGACTCCCTCCGCCCTACATCCTAATGAGTTTTATACCTCTTTTTTTGGTTTTGTTTTGTTTTAAACCCTTAACTTCTGTGTATTGGCTTATAGGTGGAAGAGTGGTAAGGGTGGGCAATGGGGGTCAAGTGACTTGCCCAGGGTCACACAGCTGGGGAGTGTCTGAGGTCAGATTTGAACCCAGGACCTCCCGTCTCTAGGCCTGGATCTCAATCCACTGAGCTACCCAGCAGCCCCCGTTTTATACCTCTTTTATGAGGGTCTGGGAGGGAAAATCAAGTTCCAAACAGAGTTATGGGTTTTAATAAACTCCCTTCTTTCCTAGGAGAAGCATTCATGATGGGTCAAGCCATAGTGGGGCCCCCGTGATGGTCAAATGCTTTCTACACTAACTCACTGGCCCCCGAGAGGCAGGATGGGGCAGGAGAAAGAACCTCCAGCACAATATAGGATCCCCAGATGCCCCTTGCTATTTTCCTGCTGAGGAGCTTTGGGATTCCCATCCTTTCTCCCCAAACAGGATATTTCTCCCTTTCTGCCTCAGTTTCCTCATGTTATATGCTCCTCCTTATAGCTCAGTGAATTGGATAATACAACTACTAACTGTCATTTATAAAATGAGGAGGAAAATCCCTTATCCGTAAAGCAATATGGCTTTCTGAATGCTGGATCTGGAGCCAGAAAGACCTGGGTTCAAATTCTACCTCTGGAATTTGTTAGTTGTATGATCATGAGCAAACGAAAATGGTTGGGGCTCAATTGTCTTACCTGTAATATGGGGATGTGGTTTCCTGTAGTATCTGTCTCTTGGGGTTGTGAGACACAAATAACATAAAATACCCAAAGTGCTCTGCAAACTTTAAAATATCATATAAATGTCAATGATTAGTATTATTTCTTAAACCCTCACCTTCTGTCTTAGAATGAATACTATGTATTGGTTCGAAGGCAGAAGAGTGTTAAGAGCTGGGCTTTGGGGGTTAAGTGACTTGCTCAGGGTCATCCAGCTAGGAAGTGTCTGAGGCCACATTTGAACCCAGGTCCTCCTGTCCCTAGGCCTGGCTCTCTTACCCACTGAGCCTCCTAGCTGCCCCCCTGTTATTATTCCTAATCATAATATAACTAATTAACACTACTATTCGCTAATTCACAGAGCTGCGTGAGGCAGAGGTACCCAAATGCTTCTCTTTGTCATTATTATCACCATTCCAGAGCTCTCCAGGCAGGCCTCTAAGGGCCCAGGCCTGGAGCCTGGACAGTAGGACACATCACACACTGCAAAGCCTGACCCCATCTGAGCTCACCTAGTTTCACCCCGTCCTGGCTTTAGAGCTACTTGTTCTGCTTGGCTCTGAAGGAAGGAAACAAGAGCAGAGGGGAGAAGCTACCAAAGGGCAAGTTTAGGTTTCCTGCCACTCGCTGCCATCCAAAAGTGGAATGGGTGCCTTGGTGAGGGAGTAAGCTCCCCATCACTGGAGGGCTTCGAGCAGAGGCTAGGTGACTCCTGGCTAGGGATGCTGGAGAAGGGCCCGTTGGGCCCCCGAGGTTCTACCCGAAGTCCTATGGTTCTCCAGTGTTCTTTGCTCTCCAAGGTAAGTGGAATCTCAATAATAGTCGTGTCCACCAGGAGACGTGGTCTATACCACGCTCAGTCGGAGAGGAAAATACTCTGAGGGGCCAGAGGCCCAGCTACCCTGGGCTTCCTGTCCACCTGTGCCGGCCGGCCGGGGTGAGCAACAGGAAAGGAATGTGGCGAGCCTGGGAGGGGGGCCCAGACCGCAATTCCATTTCCCTGTCCCCATCAGGACCCAAGTGCCCTAAGGAAAAGACAGCGGGGGGAGATCCTCCCCATGCTGCCAGCGCTGGGCCAACCTAGCCCTGCCACCCATGGGGAGAGCACGCACACAGTTTCCGAACCCATCGGCCTGACCCCTTCGTCTCCATTTGAGGAATGGGGAAAATCGTAGTGCTTGGAGTCCGCCACTTGGGACATCTATAAATGAACAGGCAGCTCCCTCCGGGTATCAATGCCAGAACAGAACAGAGAGGGACCACCCAACCCATAGAGAAGGCACAGACTGCTGGAAATAAACACTGAAGGAAAGAAGGGCTCAAGAAGAACCCAGGAGGAGATGAATCAGACTGTTGAGTGAGAATTTCAGAAAATTCCAAATAAAGGGGAGAAAGGTTGCGGGGTGGGGGCATACCAAAGCCCCAAGACCCTGTGTTCAGCCCAAAACTAGTCTGGCTGAGATGGTGGCTGCCTGGTTGGTCAGGCGTTTACCGAGTGCCTACTGTGTGCCAGGCACCGTGCCAAGTGCTGGGGATACAAAGAGAGGGAAAAGACAGTCCCCGATGCCAAGAGCTCCCAGTCTAACAGGGGAGATGGTATGAAGACAACTGTGTCAGCTAACTGGCTCAGTGGATTGAGTTAGGCTTAGACCCAAAGAGATCATAAAACAGACTTGTACAAAAATATTTATAGCTGTGCTTTTTGTGGTGGCAAAAAACTGGAAAACAAGGGTATTCCCCTTCTATTGGGGAATGGCTGAACAAATTGTGGTATATGCTGGTGATGGAATACTATTGCACTCAAAGGAATAATAAACTGGAGGGATTCCATGTGAACTGGAAAGACCTCCAAGAATTGATGCAGAGTGAAAGGAGCAGAGCCAGAAGAACATTGTACACAGAGATGGAATACACTGTGGTAAAATAGAATGTAATGGGCTTCTGTACTGGCAGCAATGCAATGACCCAGGACAATTCTGAGGGATTTATGGAAAAGAACCCACATTCAGAGGAAAAACTACAGGAGAGGAAACACAGAAGAAAAACAACTGCTTGAACACATGGATTGATGCGGACACGGTTGGGGATGTAGACACTAAATGACCACATCAATGCAACTATCAATAATATGTAAATAAGTCTTGATTGATCACACATGTTAAAACCAGTGGAAATAGGTGTTGGATATGGGGGGAGGGAGTGAAGGCGGGGTGAAGGGGAAAGTAAAAACAAGAATCAAGTCACCATGGAAATTTTTTCTAAAAAAATAAAATATTTAAATCTGAAAAAAAAAGAGAGTTAGGTTTAGAGACAGGAAGTTCTGGGTTCAAATCTGACTTCAGATCCTTCCTAGCTGGGTGTTCCTAGATAAGTCACTTCACCCCCACTGCCCATCCCTTACCACTCTTCTATCTTAGAATCAATTGATTGTAAGACAGGAGAAGGTTTTATTAAATGTGTGTGTGTGTGTGTGTATATATATACACACACGTATATTAATATTATATTTTCCCCTCCTACTCGTTGAATTGTTTTGTCTGTTCTCTGAATTTCAGAGGATGATGACTCATGGGCAATCTCACCAGCAGTCACCCTGAAGGACAACACAGAGATACCTGGTGGGCATGAGATGGCTGTGGCCTACTGCCAAGCTTTCACAGCTCTCCCCTGGTCCCCACTCATAAAACCACCACCCTAGTTCAAACCCTCCTCACCTGAACTCATATAAAAGTCTTCTCATTGACTCACCTGCCTCAAGTGTCTCCACTGAGCTGCCAGAGTGATTGCCCTATGGTGTCGTTGGAACCCCAGAGAAGCATGAGCGCAAGATGCCCTCCCACGTGCCGGGCATCTCCCCTCACTTTCTGTTGCTGCCCAACGGCCTCTAACATTCAGCCCTCCATCTCCCAGAGCTGGAAAGCGCTCCCCTCTTCATCCCCAACTCACAGACTCCTTCTTCCTCCCAGACTCATCTCAAGCACAAAATTCCACACAAAGTCTCTGCTGATCCTCCCAATTGCTATTGCCTTTCCGTCCCCAACGACCTTCTACTTATTTACAATTATCGTCTTGACTCCGGTTCTGTGTGGCTATGGATGGATGGATGGATGGATGGATGGATAAATGACAGACTGCTCTGTGACAGAGGTGTGGAATAAATGAAGAGGTAAGAGAAGAGCAGATGACAGATGGGTAGGTGAAGAGGTGACAGATAAACAGAGGAAAGGCAGATGGCAGACTGATGAATCAGATAATAACAGATTGACATAGACGATGGATCAGTGATGGGTGGATGGATGATAGATAGATGATCCATAAACAGATGAATTGATAGATGAACAGATGGATGGAAGGAGGGAGGGAGTGGGAAAGGTTGATGAAAGATTGAAATATCATAGATAACAGATTAATATAGATGATAGATCAATAATGGATGGATAGATAACAAACTGTTATATGATATAGAAAGATGGATTATTAGATGGATGGATGGATGGATGGACGGACGGATGGATGGATGGATGGATGGATGGATGGATGGATGGATGGATAAAGGGCTGGAAAGGTAGATGACATTGATATATCACAGATTGATATATCATAGATAATAGATAACAGACATATAGATGATAGATCAATGATGGATGGATGGATGACAGGTTGATATGCGATAGATGACAGAAATACATAACAGATAGATGACAGTTAGACAGATGGATGAGTGGATGACACTGATATATGAAAGACTGTATTGTTTTCAGTCATATCTGACTCTTCCTGGCCCCTTAGGGTTTTCTTGACAAAGATACGGGAGTGGTTTGCCATTTCCTTCTCCAGCTCATTTTATGGATGAGGAAACTGAGGCAAACAAGTTTAAGTGACTTGACCAGGGTCACACAGCTACTAAGGGGCTGAGACCAGATTTGAACTCAGGTCTTCCTGACATTGGAGCTCTATCCAATGAGCCATCTAGATGCCCTATGAAAGATTATAAAGATAAATAATAAATAGAAAGAGAGACAGAATAAACATTTATTAAGCTCTCGTTGTGTACCAGATGCTGTGCCAAGTACTTGTTACCTCATCTGATAAAAAGTAGACTCTCTGAGAGCAGGGGTTGTTTCATTCTTTGCTTCTGTACCTCACCCAGCAGCCACAGTTCTTACAGTAGGCACTTCATGTTTGCTGATTTACTGACATCCCCAAGAACCATAAAGCAAATATGAGTTTGGCTCTGCCCCAATGAAAGGAGAATCCATTGGAAAAAGAACCCCAGACCTCTCCCAGAGGCACATTCTCAACTTGGGTGAAGTGAACTGGCCAGGGGCTTCTGAGGGGCCCCAGGTTGGGCTCTCTGCCAGCCCAGGGAGCCAGACACCATCTGCTGCTCTGAGAACACGAGCACATCCTGGTGCTTCCTGTTTCTTTCTGACACAACCATGAAAAAAGCAACAGGAGCCCAGGAGCCCTCCTGAGCCCAAACAATGGCAAAGTTGTTCTCAATCCCCCTTTTAATGAACGTGGGACTTAGTTTAGGAAGGGGGATGGGAAGAGGGAAGAACATGGTGGAGTCCACCATGAATGCAAGTAAGCGGAGGACCACCTGATGATTATGTCTTAGGAGAGACTCCTTTCAGGCATGGGCAGGACTCAGTAGCTGCTGATGGCCAACCCTCGAATCCCATGATTGTGGAGTTACTGATTATTTATTAGAGGCTGAAAAACATTTCACCACAATTCGAGTATTGGAAGTGATCTTCAAGGGCGCCCGGTTTAACCCATCCCTGGATAAGAATCTCTTCTACAAATGCCCTCAACAAGTGTTTATGAAGACCTGCAATGACGGCAAACTCACTACTTCCCAGGGAGCTCGTTCCACTATGGGACGGATCTCACTGTTAGGAGGGTCTTTCTGGTGTCAAGCCCCAATCCAGCTCTCTGAAACATCCCCCTGGGGCACCATCTTCTCTGGGTCAACCTTCTTTTTTATCCCTAGGTCTAAAGTTATCATCGGTTGTATTCTGTCCAATCACAGCCCAGACATTTTGTGCAACCTGCTTTCTAGAGACACAATAAGAAAATATCACATCACTGAGTCATACCTGAGACCTCCTCCATGGGTCAGTGACAAACCCGGGCTCTGGAAAACCAAGTTAGCCAAGCCCGTCTCATTCAAGGTCAGCCCTGCCTGAAACAATGAACTCATGTCATCAGACATGGAGAAGAAGAGACTACAAAGACCCACTTTGCCCGTCCAGCTGTCTCTGTCTGTCTCGTCTCTGTCTCTCCCTCCATCTCTGTCTCTTCCTCAGTCTCTGTCTCTGTCTCTGTCTCTCTCTGTCTCTGTTTCTCTCTCTCTCTTTGTCTCTCTCTCTGTCTCTCTCTTTGTCTCTATCTCTCTCTCCCTCCCTCCCTCTCTCTCTCTGACTCTCACTCTCTTTCTGTCTCTCTCTCTCTCTTTCTCTCTCTCTTTCTCTCTGTCTCTGTCTCTATCTCTCTCTGTCTCTCTGTCTCTCTCTGTCTCTCTGTCTCTCTCTCTGTCTCTCTTTGTCTCTCTCTCTCTCCCTCCCTCCTCTCTTCTCTGTCTGCCTCTGTCTCTGTCTCTCTCTCTCTCTCTCTCTCTCTCTCTCTCTCTCTCTCTCTCTCTCTCTCTCTCTCTCTCTCTCTTTGTCTCTCTGTCTCTCTCCCCACTCCCAGCTCTCTCCCTGCAGGGAACCTGGGAACAATAGTGGGAAGTTGGCCCAATGCCGGCAGATTTAACGACAATGACCTCTCATCCAGGGAAAACAGGGACGGGATCAAAACAAGCTTGGTTGGTTTGCAGCAGCCTTCAATCCTGTCTTCTCTCAGGCCTGGGTTACTGGATAAAGTGCTTGGCTCATTGCCAGAAAGATCCAGGCTCAAATTCTCTCTTGAACACATCATAATAACAATGATCGTTCTTATTACTATGATAATAATAATAATAATAACTAGAACTTATAGACTACCTTTGAGTTTGGGAGATGCTGTACAAATATCACAACAACTCTGGGAGGTAGATGCTGTCATTATCCCAATTTTGCAGATGAGGAAACTGAGGCAGACAGAGGTGAAGTGATTCAACCAGGGTCAAACAGCTAGGAAGCATCCAAGGCCAAATTTGAACTCAGGTCTTCCTGACTCCAGGCCCAGTGCTCTATCCACCAGCAAACTTGCCTAAAGAAGAGGGTTGAAGTCACTCTTCCAGCCCTAAATCTATTCGGGACAAATCACTTAACTTCCTCTTGCCTCCGTTTCCCCATTGGTAAAACTCAGGGGTGATCTCTAAGATTCTCCTGAACTCCCTCCCCAGGGTTACTCAGAGAGAAAATGGGCAAGTCTGGACAATAACATTTACCAACACTGGCTGGAGGATGCTAAAAACAATCACTGTAACAATACAACAAGAGCCTTTAAAAATACACTCTGAGAAAATCAACCAACCAGAGCGAGGCTGTGGAAGCAGCTGAGACGTTTTCATTATTATTCTGGGAACGCTGACGAGGTTCTAGGAGTGGAGAATTTTGTGCAGGAAGAAACCTGAGAGGACACTTTAGCCAACTCCCTCATTCAGCTTAAGGAGGAGGGAACTAAGGCTCCCAGAGGAGGAGGGAACTGACTTAAGGAAAAGTGGCAGAACAAGGATCCTTTATGTAGGGGCAGCTGGGTGATTCAGAGGCTAGAGAACCCGGCCCAGAGACAGGAGGTCCTGGGTTCAAATCTGACCTCAGACACTTCCCAGCTGTGGGACCCTGCACAAGTCACTACACCCCCATTGCCTACCCTTACTGCTCTTCTGCCTTGGAGCCAATATACAGTGTTGATTCTAAGATGGAAGATGAGGCTTATTTATTTTTGTTAAATCATCAACTCATTTGTAATTTGGAGATTTGGTCAATAGGTGACACCCACTAGTGGATAGAGTAAGAGGGTTTGGCATCAGGAAGACCTGACTCCATTCAGCTTTATATTCAATTCACATTCAGCTTCAGACACGTATTAGCTGGGTGACCTTCGACAAGTCACTTTACTGTCTGTCTCAGTTTCCTTATCTGTAAAATGAGCTGGAGAAGAAAATGGCAAACCACTCTAGTACTGGTGGAGTCACTTAACTTCTGACTGCCTCAGTTTCCTTACCTGAAAAATAAGCTGAAGAAGGAAATGACAAACCACTCTAGTATCTGCCAAGAAAACTCCAAGCAGGGTCACAACTGAAACAATTGAATAACAATCACCACAATTTAGACTTGGAGCATCTTAAGTGACTTGCTCAGGGTCACACCACCAGTATGGATCAAAAGCAGGGTTTGAACTCAAGTCTTCCTGACTCCAAAGTTAACCTCTGCCTACTACAACTTTCTCAGATGTCGGCTATTAGGACGAACACGCTTTAAAAAAAAACAAAAACATTGTAAATAGTTTAGAAGGCGTAACAACAAGCTCATTAAAAATTATTAGAATGTTTTTAATGATGACTAAAATTATAATAAAAATTTTAAACAATATAAGCATAATAAAGAATTTATCATGAAGAAATGAGGGACAGGGACTGGCTTTGCAATTTTATTGGCACTGGGAACTCCCAGGTGAAGAAATTCCCTCCATCAATTCAGGCTGCTACCTTATCTCTAACTTGCCATCTTAGAGAATTGCCTAGATCACTAGGGTGTTAAGGGGCTTATCCCAGGTCATACAGCCATTATATATCAAGGGCAAAACTTGAACTCGGGTCTTCTGCCTTCAAGTCCAGAAATCTATCCACTCTACCAGGGTGAATTTTAATTAATGATTTAAAATTGTCTTCAAAAAAAAAAAAACAAAACTTCCCTCTGCCCAAATTAGAATTCTCAGATAATCAACAGTCATGGTTGAAAGAAATCCTAAATTTGAGACTCAGTAAATCTGGGTTCAAATCTCACCTCCACTACTGGGCAAGGCCCTGCAAACCCTTGGGACTCAGTTTCTCCATCAGTAAAAAAAAGGCACAAGAACACTTGCCCACCCTATGTTGATGAGGTGCTTTGAGGAGAGAGCTTTGTAAAAACACAGGGTGCTATGGAAACCTGAGCTATTATTATCAGCAGGAACTCAGCCCTTCCTGATCCTTCCATTTCGGGAGAAGAATTCTGTCACATCTATATACAAGGTCAGCTCAGAGGCCCATAATCTTCTCTTTTTCCTTCTTAAACCCTTCCCTTCTGTCTGTTTATTTTTTCTTTTTTTTTTTTTTAACCCCTTACCTTCAATACTGTATATTGGTTCCAAGGCAAAAGAGTGTTAAGGGCTAGGCAATAGGAGTCAAGTGACTTGCCCAGGGTCACACAGCTGGGAAGTGTCTGAGGCCATTTTGAACCCAGGACCTCCCACGTGACTCTCAATCCCCTGAGCCACCCAGCTGCCCTCTCCCTTCTGTCTTGAAGTCAATACTGTTATTGGTTCCAAGGCAGAAGAGTGGAAAGGGCTAGGTGATGGGGGTCAAGTGACTTGCCCAGGGTCACACAGCTGGGAAGTGTCTGAGGGCAGATTTTAGCCCAGGACCTCCCATCTCTAGGCCTGGCTCTCCCATCCACTGAGCCACCCAGCTGCCCTTCCAACTCATTTTACAGATGAGGAAATTGAGGCCAACAGGTTTAAGTGACTTTCTCAGGGTCACCCAGCTAGGAAGTGTCTGAGGCAAGATTCCATTTCTTGGCCTGGCTCTCTATCCACTGAACTACTCAGCTGCCCCTGGAGTCAGTGAAATTTTAGCATATATTAGATCCAAGGACCACTAGGGGGCGGCATAGCATGCAAATAGCAGAACCCAGAGTTAGGAAAACTCATCTTTCCTGAGTTCAAATCTGACTGTATGGCCCTGAACAAGCCATTTCACTCTGTTGGCCTCAGTTTCCCCATCTGTAAAATGACCTGAAGAAGGAACCACTCAGTATCTTTACCAAGAAACCCACAAAAAAAGAGACTGAACCACAAATAAGCAAGGATTGGTTTGGGTCTTGGCTGGGTCTGAGAGGGCCAAATGCCAACGGAGAGGTTCAGGGCTGGAGTCTGGACAGAGCCTTCTCCCTCTTTCAGTCCAGGCGAGAGGGCACCTGTGGAAACAGGGCTTAACCCACCTGGCATTCCACCCTCCCCCTATTTACTCTGGACTAAAGCCAGAGGCAGCTTTGCTATTAAAACTAAGTAGTATGTTTACTGGAGGGCCAATGCCCAATTCAGGTTTCTACTGGAGATCCTGCTCTGTGATTTCTGACAAGGAGAAAAACATTCATTCATTCATTCATTCATTCATTCATTCATTCATTCACTTTGAGTGAATGAATAAATGAATGAGTGAATGAATGAATGACTGTTCTTCTCTCATGAAGCACCCAGCAGCCCCTCCTTAAGGAAATCCCAAGATAAAAAGCTGTAATCAGCTAACAGGGGATTGGGGGAGAGGGGAAAGTCCACCCACCAAAAAATAAATAGGAACGATGAGAGCCCTGGCTTCGAATCTCAGTTTGTGGCCACTGATGAGTGGCAGGAGCTTGAACAAACCCATCTGGTTTCTCCAGCTTGCTTGGTTTTCTATAAAAAGGAGGAGGCAGCTGTGTGACTTTGGGCAAGTCACTGAATTCCAGTGGCCTCAACTTGCCACCTAGAATTGACACTAAGAAAGAAGAGAAGGGCTTGAAAAAATCCAAAGAGGGAGGAGAGAGAGTTCGAGTGGACTCCTCCATGGCCCGAATCCTCCCGCATTTCCCGAGCCTGCTCTCAGATGCAGGGAATTAAGCTCTTCTTTCCAAAAGCTGCCCAGTAGGCTCCCCAGCTGCCATGCCCAGGGATAGCAAAAGTGTAATCAGATTTCAGGATTGCCAGGGGCTGGGAGATGGATTGGGATGGGAGCGCCCTCTGGTGTTCAACTCAGGAGCCAACAGGGCAAGGAAAGGAGGCAGTAATTGGCAAGGTAAGACTCCTACTCAAAAAAATGTCCGAGCTGGGAAGGCACCCTGGAACACAGAACCAAAGAGGTGGGAGGGGACTTAAAACAGGCAATGTCAGAGCCAGAAAAGTCTCCAATTATCTGAGCCAAACCCTTCCTTTTTGATCCAAATTTTGTCTTTTACAGACCAGACAACTGAGGCAGAAAGAAAGGGAACGGGGCTGGCCCATCAAAGCAACAAGATATACTGTAAAAAATCACTCAACCTCAAGTTCAAAGATCCAGGTTCAAATCCTTGCATGGCTACTTACTGCCTACAAGAAATTAAACAAATCACTTCCTCCTATGGGGCTCAATTTCTTCTTTTTTTTTTTTTTTTGAAAATTTTCATTTAATTAATTAATTAAGAATATTTGCCCATGGTTATGTGATTCATGTTCTTTCCCTCCCCTCCTCCCACCCCACTCCTGTAACCAATGAGCAATTCCACTGGGTTTTACATGTGTCATTGATCAAGACCTATTTCCATATTA
>NC_058130.1:771004220-771025852 GCF_016433145.1 Gracilinanus agilis | reverse complement strand
AGAAAGAAAGAAAGAAAGAAAGAAAGAAAGAAAGAAAGAAAAGAAGAAAACGTTGTCCATGGAGTCATAAAGAGTCAGACATGACTGAGTGCCCAAACAACAAAAATGAAGACTTGGCATCGATGCTCTCTAAGCTCTTTTGGCCAGCTCTAAATCTTAGCACTTAGAATTTAGAGGCAGAGCTGTAACTTCCCACTCTTCTCTTGTTCCCCTCTCCTGAGCACCCCCTTTCTTTTCAGGTAGCCAGGTAATGGGATTATTAAAATCTCCACTTTACAAACAGTGAGATGATCATGGTGAGAAAGCACTTTGTTTCTGCTACCACCCAATCACAAAATCAAAGAATCTCAGAGATGGAAGGGCTCCCTAGTGGCCAAGCCCCAACCCCAAGACAACCAAAGAAACAAGGACTCTCCAGGAAAACCCCCATCGAATGGCCACACAGGATTGGCTGGAAGACCACCGAGAAGGGGCACCTCAGACCATATGTGGACAACTGGTGTGAACGCTAGAATTTTGAGTTTAGTTTTTCCAATCCCATTTCAGGAGACACGGTGAAGGACATCACATGAGGAAGGAACAAGAGACCAACCTAGGGAGGAGAAGACTCAACGGAAGGAATGATAACTAGTTACTTCTTGGCTGTAGGGATCAGAGCCAGAAAGAATGGGTTGATGTTGCCAAAAAGCAGATATCAGCTGGCACACAAAGTTTCCCAAGAATGAGAGCTGCCCGGTGGAATGGGCAGCCTCTGGAGGGGTTTCCCCATTCAGTGAGGTCTTCAGGCAGAGGCTGGATGACCATTTGTCAAGGATCTTATGTGGCAGAGTCCCTTCTTCAGGCCCAACTTGGGGTAGCTGGGCCCCTGAGATTGTGCCATTCTGTGACTCCTGACCCTGGTGGGATGGGGAGTACAAAGACTCTGAAGATACTCTGAAGAAGCTGAGTATCTGGGACGTCTCTCCCACACTGCTGATCCTCCTAAAGAATCTTCCTAGTTCTAGTTTTGTGTCAAAGAAAAAACAGTGAGTTCCTTCCTCCTCCACACAGTCTGGAGGAGGGCCCGAAGGCCTAGTTCTTTAGCAAATGTCTGAGAAAACCAAAATTTGAAGAAGCAAATTCAGTGGCCTGGCCAGCACCTTCCTGTTATCCCTGGCTGTAGAAGAGCAGAACTGAAAATGATCAGCGAAACCACCCTCACAGATCTCAGAAGGCAGGAGAGAGGCCCACTGAACTCTACTCCTTCTCTTCCCTTCTTTTACAAAAGAGGAAACTGAGACCTGAAGAAACAAAGGGATTTCCTCAAGGTCACACAATAGCTATGGGGCAGAGTTGAAGCTAGAAGCCAGGTTTTCTGACTCCCAAGATCCAGCTCTTTATACTCAAAATCATCTATTAAGGAAAAAAAAATCAAGCACGCTGTGAGCAGTCTGGGCTTACCAAAGATAACTGATGTTCTTTGGCTTAAGGATGCAAACTTTCTGACCAAACCCAGAACCTACAGAAAGAACCAGAAGATGCCTTGGAACATAGACTGTCGGGACTAGGATGGGTCTTAGAACAAGGAATGTCAGAGCTGGGAGGGATCTTAGAATGTAGACTGTCAGAGCTAGAAGGGGCTAAGGGAATGTCAGAGTTAGAAGGGATCTTAGAACAGGGAATGTCAAGGATGAAGAAAGGGTCTTAGAACAGGGAATGTCAGAGGTTGAAGGAATCTTAGACAAAGGAATGTCAAGGATGAAGAAAGGGCCTTAGAACAGGGAATGTCAGAGTTAGAAGGGATCATAGAACAGGGAATGTCAGAGGTTGAAGGAATCTTAGAGCAGGGGATGTCAAGAATAAAGAAAGGGTCTTAGAACAGGGAATGTCAGAGGTGGAAAGAATTTGAGAATTATTTGATCTCCGAGATGCCCTAAAGAACTTCTAATCCAACCGCCTCCTTATATATGTAAAGTCTGGACTGGGCCACCTCTCAGGTCTCTTCCCAGTCCCTGCTAAATTGAATATATGGGACAAATGACACCCTCCCTGTTTGGGCTTGGTTCATTCCTGCTGGGATAGTGGGACTGCTCAACTAACCAGTGAAAAATCTAGAACCCAGAAGCCTAACCCCATCACCCAGATCTCTTGGCAGCCAATCCAGAATCGGTCTCTATACTGGACACTGCCTTGACTAGCCTTCTCCATTCGGTCACTTCACAGAATCTCAGAGCCTGCGGGAATTCCAAGGCCAGTTAGTTGAATCCTTTACTATAAAAAGAGGGCATTGGACCATCTGGTCTCTTAAGTGCTTTCCCTGCTCTGACAGTCTCTGTTCTAAGCTCCCTTCCAGCTCCGCCATTCTGTGATGGAAGGCCGCACCCAGTTCTTCCCAGCTCTGACAGTCTCTGATTTTTCACTGTCCCTTTTGGAACCTCAGATGATTAAAACAAGTGTCAGCTCTCAGATCTCCTAAAAGGAAGCCACCAAACCGCCGAGCAGTGTGGGGAACCCTGAGCCCAAGTGTCTGGAAGGAACGAGGAGCAGGGCTTCAAGAAAGAAACAACTGTTCAAAATGCTTGGCCTTGGAG
The DNA here is from genome assembly GCF_016433145.1 of Gracilinanus agilis. Lineage (NCBI taxonomy): Eukaryota > Metazoa > Chordata > Mammalia > Didelphimorphia > Didelphidae > Gracilinanus > Gracilinanus agilis. The sequence goes on along the minus strand of NC_058130.1, from coordinate 771,023,282 downwards.
AGCCTGGTTTTTCACATGTGAAGGCTTTGCCTGGGGTCCATGCTCTTTCCCCTCACAGAGGCCCAACTTAGCCTTCTGCCAAAAGCAATTAGGTGAGGGAGAAGGGAGGTTCCGATTCCCTGTTAGACTGTAATTTGCTGGAGGATGGAGCTCCACAGCTTTGTGCATCCATCCATAAAGCAGGGACAAATGCTCTGAAGAGTTGGAAGGGACCTTACTCAGAGTGTCGAACCTGGAAGAGATCTTAGGATGAGATTGTCTGAGCTGGGAGGAGTCTGAGAACAGAGAATGTTAGAGGTGGGAAAGGCCTCAGAACACAGAGTCTCAGAGCTGGAAGGAAGCCTAGAACAGGGAAAGCCCAGAGGGAGCTTAGAACAAGAAATGGAAGAGCTGGAAGAACTGAGGGAATATCAGAGATGGGAGAGGACTTAGAACTGGGGATATAAGAATTTGAAGAGAGCTTGGAACAGGGAAGATCAGGGCTGAGAGGGAACTTAGAACAAGTAACATCAGAATTAGGAGAGAACCTAGATAAGGGAATGTCAGAGCTGGGAGGGAGCTTAGAACAGAGAAGACTATCAGAGCTAGGAGTGACTTTAGAACAAGAAATGTCAGAGCTAGAGGGGCCTTAGAGCAGGGAATGTCAGAGATGGGAGGAGGCTTAGAACAAGGAATTTCAGAGCTGGGAGAGAACCTAGAAGAGGGAATGTCAGAGCCAGGAGGGAGCTTAGAACAGAGAAGACTATCAGAGCTAGGAGTGACTTTAGAACAGGAAATGTCAGAGCATGAGGGGCCTTAGAGCAGGGAATGTCAGAGATGGGAGAGCCGTTGTAATTTAAAATGTCAGAGCTTAGAACACAGAATATTACAAGCAGAAGAACTTTGGAATATTAGAATGGGGAGGGATTTTAGAGATCATCTCTTCCTCTTCCCCATTTTATGGAAGGGGGGAACTGAGAACCACTGAGGAAAAGTGATCATCGCTCCAGGTCGTTGGACACAAGCAGAATTCCAATCCAGGTTTCCTTAACCTCTCCTCTATCCCAAGTTATCCCATCATATTTCTTAATATAAATGTAATATCTATTTAATATTAAATGTAATATTAAATGAATGAAAGGCCTCAGGTCTATTTGAGCCCTGAAACCTCACCTCCAGCAGCCCTGAGCATCCTCTCCCCGCACACACACTCTCCCATTGTCCCCCTTTTCAGACTGAGCCCAAACCGCCCCTGTGGCCTTGATGAATTCACTTGACAACCAGGGAGAGGCAGTGGCAACATTGAGTCCGGCTGGTTATCTTGGTTACAAACTGGCCTTCAGTAACTGAAGCCCACGACTGGCACCTTCTCCTCCCAGATCCTGTTACTAATGATTTGAAAGAGAAACATTATCTCCATGCACAGCCTTCATTCGGTAACAGCTGATACGGGTCTCATGAGCAGAGGCAGCGAGAAGATCTCCAGGATTTGGACCAAAAAGGCCGAGAAATGGACGCCGTTTCTTGAGGAAGCCGCAGCGCCCGGCGCTCCCGACTTAGACTACGCTGGTACTTGGGTCCAGACGCCTCAGGGCCCTCCTGCTCCCCTAGTCTGGCCAGGAGGGAGACGGGAGAATCTCCGTTGGCCGCCTTCTCCCTCCTCTTCCACTTCAGTTGGTTGTTCAATCCAGAAAATTCTCTCTCTAGTCATTATTCCATCTCTCCTGACTCCCCTGACGGCCTCCCTGCTTGTTCAGGCCTTTATTACCTCCCCAGGACTGCTGCCTGGTCTCCTCATTGGTCCTCCCACCTCATCTCTCTCTCTGAGGCCCGTCCATCCTGCCCAAGTTCCCTTCCTCAGGCATAGAGCTGACCTTGGCAGCCCCTTTCCCAAAATCCTTCAGGAGGAGGGCAGCTGGGTGGCTCAGTGGATAGAGATCCAGGCTTAGAGAAGGGAGGTCCAGGGTTCAAATCTGGCCTCAGACACTTTCCGGCTGGGTGACCCTGGGCAAGTCACTTAACTCCCATTACCCAGCCCTTACCACTCTTCTGCCTTGGAACCAATAACAGTATCAAGTCTAAGACAGAAGGGAAGGGTTTGGGGTTTGTTTGTTTGTTTTTAATCCTTCAGTGAGGAGGGGGGAGGAAGCTGGGTGGCTCAGTGAATAAAGTGCCAGGCTGAGAGACAGGAGGTCCTGGGTTCAAATGTGAACCTCAGACACTTCCTAGCCGAGTGACTCTGGACAAGTCACTTAACCCCAAAGTCTAGCCTTTACAAAGATCAGGTACTGCCTCTTCAGCAAAACCTTCATCGTCCCATTCCCCCACCTCAACCCTCCCCTGGCTGAGCACAGCCTGGGCCTCCCTAAATAACCCTCAAACATCTGGTCTTTCCCTGTCGCCATCCATCACCACCTACGTGTGTGCGCATGTGTGTGCACATGTGAATACATGCATGTATCTGCATAGAGAGATTTAGACATAGATAGGAAGAGTCAGCAAGAACTGGGTTCAAACTCGATCTTGGGCACAAATCAGCTCTACACAAGTAAGGAGGGACTTCCCTTCTCGAAGCCCTGCGGAACTCTCTAGCACTGGTAGTACTTACGGTCATAGAGGGAGGGAGGGAGGGGCACAGAGACAGACAGAGACAGACAGACAGAGGCAGAGAGACAAAGCGGGGAGAAACAGAAACAGAGAGGGAGGGAGGGAGAGAGACAGACAGACAGACAGATGGACTGACAGAGAGAAAGACAAAGAGAGAGAAAAAGAAAGAGACAAAGAGGCAGACGGAGACAGAGAGACAGAGGCAGAGACAAATCGGGGAGAAACAGAGACAGAGACAGAGACAGAGACAGAGACAGAGAGGGAGGGAGGGAGAGAGAGGCGGTGAAGGAAGGAGGGAGGGAGAAAGACAGACAGAGAGAAACAGAGAGAAAGACAAAGAGAGAGAAAAAGAAAGTGACAAAGAGACAGAGACAAAGAGGGGGAGAAAAAGAGACAGAGACAGAGAGAGAGGAAGGGAGAGAGACAGAGAGAGAGGGAGAGAGAAAAAGAAAGAGACGAAGAGACAGAGGCAGACAGAGAACCAGACAGAGACAAAGAGGGGAAGAAACAGAGACAGAGAGGGAGGGAGGGAGACACTGACAGAGAAAGACAGAAAAAATATGAATGAGAGAAAGGGACAAATAGGGAGACAAAGACAGAAAGAGAGAGAAAAAGAGAGACAGATTTATATGTATTTACATTTATATGCAAGTGTGTATCTGACACTGTCGTTCACTCTCCATTTCCAAAGAGGATGGATGACATCACAGGAGGACGTCTCGGTGAGTGAAGGGGATTTACCTAAAACACAGTTACACAGTCCTCAGCCTCACTCTCTCATCCAGAGTCATCCAAGTCCATTGGAAAGACAGAGTCAAGAAGGTAGGTAACAAGCATGTACATGTATGTGTAGATGTATGTCACCAGTCATATACACATGTATGTTCCTAGACAACATACATGTGCAAATACGTCTTATTCTTCCAATAGAGTGTTGGTTTCTGGGGGTGGGAATGTGTCATTCACATTAGCATTCCTGGCTCCTAGCAAAGCCCCTTCCTTTTTTTTTTTTTTTTTTTGGCTGAGGGGCAAAGAGTCAGGCCAATGACTTTATTGGTGTGTTGACCTCCCAACGTGGAAGCCGTTTCCTTTAATACACATGGCGCACCTGACTTCCTCTATGATTACGAAGTCGTCCAGGGCTCTCGGAGTTTGGTTTGTGCCCAAGGCAGGACTGGAACCCGGTTCTTCCTTACTCCAAGGCCAACCCTCTAGCTACTGCTCCACATGGCCAATCTCATTCCATTTTTCTACCCTGCCTTGGATCATTCAACTTAATTCAATTCTAGAACCATTGATTATGGGCAAAGCATACAGCAGGTGCTTAATAAGCATTTTCAGAGTTGAATCAAGACTCTGTCACTGACTATAAGTTGACTTTGGGCAAATCCCCAAACCCCCATGACCTGATCTCTGTAAAGGATGGTTGGGCCAAGCCCAGGCCACTGTATGGACTGGACAAGCTGGTCTCCAAGGACCTTCCAACTCTCAAAATCTGGGATTCTGGGACTCCAAAGTCTAGATCTGTTATCCTATGGGGGTGGGGCAGAGAGAGAGAGAAGAGAGGAGAAGGGAATGAGTATTTATTAAGTGATGACTTACAATCACTTGATAATAAAGTATAATGAAATAAATGTGCCAGTCACTATGCTAAGCACTTTATAAATATGATCTTTTTGGGTCCTGGGACAGCTAGAATAGATAGATGGATAGACAGATAGATAGATAGATAGAGAGATAGAGAGATAGATAGGTGGATGGATGGATAGATAGATAGATTGACAGACAGATAGACATATAGATGGATGGATAGATGGATGGATGGAAGGATGGATGGATAGACAGATGGAAAGATAGATGGATGGGTGGGTTGGTGGGTAGATAGATGGATGGATAGACAGAAAGACAGGCAGACAGATAGATAGATAGATAGATAGATAGATAGATAGATAGATAGATAGATAGATAGATCTTATCTTCTNGATAGATAGATAGATAGATAGATAGATAGATAGATAGATAGATAGATCTTATCTTCTATCTTAGAATTAATACCAATGTATACTGGTTCCAAGGCAGAAGAGAGGTAAGGGTTAGACAAGAGGGGTCAAGTGACTTGCCCAGGGTCACCCAGCTAAGAAGTGTCTGAGACCAGATTTGAACCCAGGATCTCCTCTCTCTAGGTCCAGATACACACACAACCCCCCCCCAAACACACACACACACACACACACACACACACACACATATGCTACCACACACACATATACAACCAGCTAGGGCAGATTTATAACTATATTGATCCTAGGACAGCCTGGGAGCAATGGATAGAGTGCTAGTCGTGGAATCAGGAAGATTCATCTTCCCGAGTTCAAATATTTACTAGTTGGGTAACCCTGGACAAGTCACTTCACCCTGTTTGCCTCCATTTCCTCATCTGTCAAAAGAGCTGGAGAAGAAAATGGCAAATCAGTCCAGTGTCTCTGCCAAGAAAACTCCAACAAAGAGTCGGGCATGACTGAAAACTTTATAAAAGGCAGAGGATAAAAATTCAATGAGTTAAAAAAGAACCATAAGAATTCTGAGTAGGTATAGATTATTTCTGTTTAAAGGTGGAAAAGGGAAATCAGAGAAGGCTTCCTGGAAGAAGAATTTGATTTGGGCCCGGAAGGACATGTTGGAGGAAGGTAGGCATCAGACAGGTGGGGCTGGGGGAGAAGGACCCACCAGGCAGGTAGCAGCTGGTGCCCCATCCTAGCTCTGCAGCTGCCTCCCTGGGTGACACTGGACAGATGCCTTCCCTCCGTGCTGTATGACTCCACATAGGAAAGGCTTGGCCTAGAGGATCTCTAAGGCCCCTGATACCACCAGGATCTTTGATTCAGGCCATCCTTGCCCACGATCATTCTCTGGGATCCCAGTCTCTGCTGCCTGGCCTCCAGGACTTGACCCTTCTTCTGCTCAGACCAACCATAACCATCTGCTTCTCTCCACTATGGATTGATCTCCCTAAGCTCCACAGTGTGACATGCTAGAGACTCAGAAGGCCCTGAGTGATAACTCTGCCTCTGCTAGTTATGACCAGTGGGAAAAATCCATGGATTTGGAGTCAAAGGTCCTGGGTTCAAATTCCACCTTGATCACATAACTTTGAACAAATTGCTGGATTTTTCTAGCTCTTAGTTTCCACCTCTATAAAATGGAAACCACAGATTTTCAAAGCAGGAAGGGGTCTCAGAGACCATTTAGTTGACCTCGTACTAAATAGGAATCTACTCGGCAGCCTCCTAGACATATAGCTACTGCTCGAAGACCTCCGGGGAAGGGAAGAGACCACCAGTGACTAAATTCTTGATTCCACATTGAAAGAGCTCCAAATGTTAGGAGGAGTCTCCTTAGAGAAAGCCAGGAAATTCCCAAAAGGCTCTCAAAGCAAAATTAATTTGAGGGGCAGCCAGTTAGTACAGTGGACAGAGCTCCAAGCCTAGAGATAGGGGGTCCTGGGTTCAAATCTGCCTTCAGACACTTCCTAACTGTGTGGCCCTGGAAAAGTCACTTAATGCCTTAAAGTCCCTTACATCTTCTGCTTAGAACCAATATACAGCCTTAATTCTAAGATGGAAGGTAAGAGTTTTTTTCAAATAAATAAATACTTTTAAAAGTAAAATTAATTTTAATTATTTTGGATTCTCTGAAAAGTTTTGGAAATTCTCTTTGGAAAACAATATATAAAAACCCATGCCATGCTGGGAGCCAGGGAAGAGGGATTAGGGAAGGTAGGTGGTACAATGGATAGAGTGGCAAGCCTGGAGTTAGGAAGACCTGAGTTCAAATCTGGCCTCAGACATCTACTAGCTGTGTAATCCTGGACAAGTCACTTACCCATGTTGGTCTCAGTTTCCTCATCTGTAAAATGAGCTGGAAAAGAAAATAGCAAACCACTCCAGTAACTTTGCCAAGAAAATCCCAGATGGTGTCATGAAGAGTCAAATATGACTGAAATGACTGAACCACAAGAGATGAGGGCAAGAAGGGGAGACAGGGAGGTGTCCTGGAATGAAACAATAGAGGCCGGCTTGCAAATGAACTTCAGCAAGTATGTGAATTCATCCCTTGCCATCCTTGAAGGAAATTTCCCGAAGGAAAATGGGCCAAAGTAAACCACCTCAGATTCTGACTACCTGCGTCTGCCTTCCTCCCATAAGGCCCTGATAAGAGTAGCAACAGTAAGAATAATTCCTATTCTTTATAGGTTTATAAAGTTTATAAAGAGGTTTATAAAGTGCTTTACAAATATATTGTCTCATTTAATCCTCTCCATGACCTTAGAAAGGAGGCCCTACTATCAGTCCCATTTTATAGATGAGAAGACTGAGAAAGAGAGGGAGTGACTTGCCCAGAGCCACATAGCTAATAAGTACCTGAGACAGGCCTGGAACTCAGGGCTTCCTGAGCTCACGACTCACACTCTTCAGCCCTCCAAAGCCAGACCAGCTAGTGACATTTCAAGCATTCAAGAGGGAAAGTCCAATACTATATGATCAATAGTCATTTTCATGAACCTCTCAGTCTAGAGGACCTGAGGAAGCCCACCACCATCAATGACTTCATCCAGTTTCAGAGCACTCCCAGGCCCTTCAAGATGGAGGCACCAAATCCAATTTCCTCATTTGACAAAGGAGCTAATTAATATCAAAGATAGGATTTGAACTCGAGAATCAGTTAATTGAAGACCTAAGTTCAGCTCCTTCTCCTTCTTGGATAAGTCACTTAGCTAGAGGAGGAACATTCAAGTTCCCAGAAGAGTTATTAACCTCCTTTCTACTGTCCCCCCTCAAGGGATCGCTGCGGCCACATCCTGTGTAGAGGGTGGAGAAATGATCAGCCCTAACTCAGCACAGATCTCCAAAAGGTCAATAAAATTAAAGGAAGTCCCCTTCCTCCCCACCCCACCACGCCCCAGGAAGTCTATGAAATATAAGTACCCATCTGGGAAAGGGTTGTTAAGGGAAGCCCCTTTCCCCCCGGCAGGACATCAGCTCCCTGAAATGTCTTCTCTCATTCTCTCCCCAGTACTTGGCACAATCGACTCATCCACAAATATTTTAGTAAGTCCCTACTGTGTGCTGATAATAAAGTCTTTAATTAGTACCTACTAGGCACTGATAGTAAAGTACTTAGTTAGTATGTACAATTATAGTATCTCCCATTTAATTATTTAGTTAGTCCCTACTACACTCTGATAGTAGGAAGGTAGGCCCTGGTAGTGCGGTATTTAATAATCCCTATTATGTGATGATAATATGATATTTAATTAGTACCTATTATGGCTACAGTAAAATATTTCATTAGTACTTACAAGGCACTGATAGCAAAGTATTTAATTAGTACCTACTATGTTCAGACAATAAAGCATTTAATTAGAACCTATTGGGTTCTGATAGTAAGGTATTTAATAAGTACCTACTATGTGTGATAATAAGGTATTTAATTACCTATTATGTATTAAGTACCTATTATGGCTATAGTAAAGTATGTAATTAGTACTTACAAGGCACTGATAGCAAAGTATTTAATAAGTAAGTACATATGTAGAGACAATAAAGTATTTAATTAGTACCTACTAGGTTCTGATAGTAAGGTATTTAATAAGTCCCTACTATATGTGATAATAAGGTATTTAATTAGTACCTATTATGCCTATAGTAAAATATTTAATTAGTACTTACAAGGCACTGATAGCAAAGTATTTAATAAGTACCTACATATGTAGAGACAATAAAGTATTTAATTAGTACCTACTCTGTATGGATAATAAAGTACTTAATTAGCACCTACTATGTGCTGATAATAAAGTCTTTAATTAGTACCTACTTTGTAGTTGATAATAAAGTCCTTAATTAGTACCTACTAGACACTGATAGTAAAGTACTTAATTAGTGTGTACAGTTATAGTATCTCCTGTTTAATTACTTAATTAGTCCCTACTATGCGCCTGGATTAGTAGGAAGGTAGGATGATAAAGACAAAGACCAAAGATGGAGCAATCTCTTTCCCCGATAAGTTTTCTTTGGAAGATCTGCTGACTAACTGACTGATAGAGTCCAGCAGGAGTCTCGAGAGATGGGCAGGTGGGGAGGGGTGGCACTGCGCTCCCGAGGAAGGGGTGCCCCATGCCCACAAGCCCACGTCCATCGAGGGGCCCCTGTGGTTTCTACGGTCTCCTCCCAACGGGAGCATCTTGGCTCTCAGTGGAGCCCACAGAGGCCGTCCCAGGACAAAAGTAGCGTTCCGTTGTCCGGTGTCCCCCCAGAGCCCAAGAAGAAGTTCTGGGGGCCCCACTCACCCAAAGGTAGCGAAGGATCTTTAGGAGCCCGGGACAGTAGTAGTATTCCATGGCTGGCAGAGCCCAGAGCTAAGACAGGATCATCTCCAGAGAGAAGCCGGGGGCAGGCTTTTCTTCCTCTCTCTCACACGTCAAATTGCAGGCAGAGTCAAGTTAAAGGGAACATGAATAATTGAGTGGGTGAGCGGGGCAGGCTGGAAGGTACAGTACCAGCCCTGCCCCTTTAACAAGGCTGAGAACAGGGCTGGGGGCTGGAGGAGGAGGCTGCCCTCCCCAAGCCCTGCCCTCCCCAGGAACAGCTGTCCCCGTGCCAGAGAATGTGCCATGAAACCCAGGAGGGGGGCCTGGGACTTTCTGCTGCCTTGCCTGGGGGGTCTCTGGGACTCTCAAACAGAGCGATCCGGGGCTGGGCCCCCCCCCCCGGATGAGCTCTGAGCCTGGAAGTGGGGAGAGTGAGGAGACAGAGGGGAAGACTTTGGTCAGAGCCTTGCTGGAGATGCCAAGGAGCACCTCCCTTTGGGAAGGGGGACAGAGCAGCCCCTTTACCTCCTCTCCTAAATGTCACTGCCCTCCCCACAACCTGCCCCATCAGGACCACTGCCCAGGAGGCGGGCAAGATGGGAAAATCCTCTCAGGACCCTCAGTTCCCATTTACTGGCTAGAGCTTGGGGGGAGTGGGGACCTTTAAAGACATTTAACACTAATACCACAAAGCCCAGAGAGACAGTTCAGTGTAGTAGAAGGATTACTGAGCTTAGCACCCGGAAGCCTGGGGTTTAGTCTAACTCGAACTGTATTTTGTTGTTGTTGTTCGGTCGTGTCTGACTCTGTGACCCCATTTGGGGGTTTTCTTGGCAAAGATACTGGAGTGGTTTGCCATTTCCTTTTCCAACCCATTTTGCAGGGGAGGAAACTGAGGCAAATCGGCCGTGTCTGACTCTTTGTGATCCCCATTTGGGGTTTTCTTGACAAAGATACTGGAGTGGTTTGCCATTTCCTTTTCCAAGCATTTTGCAGGTGAGGAAACTGAGGCACACCTGTCATGTCTGACTCTTTGTGATCCCCATTTGGGGTTTTCTTAGCAAAGATACTGGGTGGTTTGCCATTTCCTTCTCCGGCTCAGTTTACCAATGAGGAAATTGAGGCCAACAGGGTTAAGTGACCTGCCCAGGGTCATACAGCTAGTAAGTGTCTGAGACTGGATTTAAACTAGGACGTCCTGACTCCAAGACTGGCACTCTATCCACTGTGCCATCTATCTGCTCAACTCCCTGTATAACATTGAGCAAATGCTCCTAATCTCTGGAACTCAGTTTCCCTCTCTGTAAAATGGGGGGATATTGCTTAGACTTAGAAGCAGGGTGACTCTAGTAAAACGGGTTCAACCCCATCTAAGATAGTTACTAGCTATGTGAGCCAAGGCAAATCACTCGGTTTCCCTGGGGTTCAGTTATCTCTTCTGTAAAATGACTGAATGACCTCAAAAGTTTTTTCCATCATCTCTAAGTCCTCTTCCAACTCAGGTTCTATGTCCCATAATTCTAAGGAGAAGTATCCTGGTATAAGAGTGTCAGACATCAAGACAAAAAGGCTGAGGATCTCTTCTAGCCTTGATGTTCTATGTCCCATAATTCTAAGGAGAGATCCTGCTATAAGAGTATCAGACATCAAGTCAAAAAGTCTGGCGATCAAACCCCACTTCCGACCACCAACAAGCTGGGGGATCATGGATAGACATGTCACCTAAGCTCAGCCTCCTCATCTGTCCTATCAGGACCCCTTGTCACAGATAAGAGTTGGAAGAGACCTCAAAGGTCATCTAGTCCAATCTTCTCATTTTACAAATGGGGAAACTGAGGCCAAGTTGGTGAACTGATTTGACAAAAGTCCTCCTGGCTGGAAATTACAGGGGTGGGATTTGAAACCACATTCTTGGACCCCAGAACTTGTCAAACACTACTGTTTTGACAAGGACTGTTGTGGTAGTATGCAAAGATAACATTTGTAAATTGTTTTCAAAGCTTTAAAATGTTAGAGAAAAATCAACTGCAAAGGTCCCTTTGAGATCTAACATTCTCTGGCCTAAGGTCCTTCCTAGCTCTGACATTCTGCTTTTTAATCTAGCCTGGATTTCTACGTGCTAACGTTTATTCCAAATCTGTAATCTAGAGTGAAGACCTCTGTGTCACCCCCAATTCCTCTTTCTTCTTTCCTAAATTCAATGTGTTACCAAGTCTTGTTGACCCTTCCAGCACAATCCCTCTTGCATTTGTCCTTTTCTCTTAGAGTCACCCCCTCCCCCCCGCCATTCAGGACCTCCCTCATCATCTCTTGCCCTCTAATAGCCCCCTAATATATCTCTCTCTGTTTTCATCATCTTCCCTCTCTCCTCCATCCATATAGCTACCAAACTGATATCCCCAAAGCACAAATCTGGATGGGTTATTCTTCAGCTCAAGAAGTTTCAAGGGCTCCCTATTAATCCTAGGATCAAATAAAAACTCTTCTTTCTGTGTGTCATTTAAAGCCTTTTCTATTCTGGCTTCAACCTTTCTTTCCAGATTGACTTTACATCATTTCTTCTTAGCAGACAAACAGGGCTACCAGTTACTCCCCGTGAATGATATCTCCCTCAATACCACGTAAGCTCCTTGAGAGAAGGAACATTCTCATTTTAGGCTTCCAGGCAGGGCAGTGGCTCCCGTAGGAATGATACAGAAATAGAAAAACAGTACAATGAGACAATGAAAAGGAAAAGATAACTAAAATGATAAACGATAACTAAATGATAAAAAAAAGATAACTATGTTGAGTAATCAAACCAGGGTTGGTCCCCAAGAACAAGGAGTGAAACATAGTTCCCTCCAACTGCCAGAGGTGGGAGTCTACTGGGGCAGAAACAAGATAACAAAATCTGGTGTTTTAGCTAAATTGCTTTTGTTTTTCTTGAATTCAAGGCAGGGAAGGGGGAGGATCTTTTCCCCAGAGATATCTGAGATGTAAAGACCAAAAGCAGCAATCCTTTTTTTTGTTGTTGTTTTTTTTTTAATCCTTTCCTTCCATCTTAGGATCAATACTGTGTCTTGGTTCCAAGGCAGAAGAGTAGTCAGGGCTAGGCAGTGGGGGTTAAGGGACTTGCCCAGGGTCACACAGCTAGAAAGTAGCTGAGATTACATTTGAAACCAGGATCTCTTGCCTCTAAGCCTGGAATTAAATGTGTTTTTAAAAACATATATATGCCTAGTGGACATAGTGGGGGACAACACCAAACTAAGAGTTGGGACAGTTAGATGGTGACATAGGGCTGAGAGCACCAAGCTGGAGTCTGGAAGACTTGAGTTCATATCCGGCTTTAGACACTTACTAGGCTAGATGACCCTGGGCAAGTCACTTAACCCTACTGGCCTCAGTTTCCTCATCTGTCAAATGAAATAGAGAAGGAAGTGGCAGACCACTCCATTACCTATGCTAAGGAAACCCCAAACAGTTGGATACAACTGAAACAACTAAACCACAAAATCAGACTAGATGAGCAAATAAGAAAGCACAGAGAGAGATGCTTCTTGGCTAGAATCACCAAGAAAAAGAGACACACAGAAACAGACAGACAGATAGACAGAGGAAAGAAAAGAGAGACAGAGATAGAGAGAGTGACTTAGCCTAGAGCAGATCACAGGTCTCATACACGTGTTGCTACTACCCAAACCACAAGGGCCACCAGAAATAGGGTTTCTCTTTCAGCCCCATCATCTGACCTTTGTAGATGAGCAGAAAACAGGAAATCTGTTCTTAACAGTCCTGAATTATGGACCTGAAGTCAGTAGTATTGAAAAAATATTGTGGGAAACTGATTCTTGTTCAAGAGTTCTCTGGTAGATCAATGTGAGGGACTGAAAGGACATCAAAAGGCAGGGGTCGAGCCTTCAATTCCTCTCCTATCCCCATCTCCTGTCACTCCCTCTTTCTCTCTGTCTCTGTCTCTATTCCCTCTCTCTGTCTCCTCCCCGCTTTGTCTCTCTCTCTGGGTTTCTCTCTGTCCGTCTCTGTCTCTTCTCCCCCAAGCTCTTTCTCTCCCCCTTCCTCCACTTCCTCTCTCTGTCTTTCTCTCTTTGTCTCTCTTTCTGTCTGTCTCTCTCTTTCTCTCTGTCTGTCTCTTCTTCCCCAATCTCTTCTCTCTCTTCCTGCCTCCTCTTTCTCTGTCTCCAACTCCATCTCCATCTCTCTTTGTCTCTGTTTCCCCCCTTTGTCTCTCTCTCTGTCTCTCTCTCTCTCTTCTCCCCAGTCTTTTTCTCCCTCCTCCCCCTTCCTTCTCTTTCTCTTTCTCTGTCTCTGTCTCTTCTCTCTTTCTCTCCCCTTCCCTCCTCTTTCTCTGTCTCTTCTCCCCGGTCTCTTTCTCTTCCCCTCTCTCTTCTTTCTCTCTTTCTGTCTCTCTCTCCCTCCCTCCTCTGTCCCTCTCTGTTTCCATCTCCATCTCTCTCTGTCTCTGTCTCTCCCCCTTTGTCTCTCTTTCTCTCTCTGTCTGTCTCTTCTCCCCAGTCTCTTTCTCTCCCCCTCCCTCTTCTTTCTCTGTCTCTCCCCGTCTCTCCCACTCCCTGTCTCTCTTCCACTTGACCCTGTACACCCTTAAATGAACAGTGTTTTTCCTCTGTTGCCTCCCCCATCAGACAGGATGCTCCCTGAGGGCAGGGCCTGTCCTTGCCTTTGTGTGTCCCTCCCTCAGTACAGTGCCTGGCACAAGACAGACTTTAATAACGATGTATTCATGCTCAGCTGGGCAGTCTGCATTCTGAAGAACCCCCCTTGGGTCCCCCTAATCATGGCTCCGCTCTCTTGTCTCCTTCACTGAGACCAGAAACTTCCCGGGAACCCAGAGGATCCTAGCCCGGCAGCTGGAAAGGCCCCAAGTCCCTCGAGCACCCCGGGAGGTGGAGGTGGGTGCTGCCCCTCCCGTCACCCCCTTTGGCCACAGGAAGCCACTCTTGGACTCCCCCATCCCACGGCTGACTCCCTTCTCCAGACACGCTGAAACACCTTGAAAATGTGTCTTACTAGAAACCCAGAAAAAGCCGATGGCACTCGGCTTGGAGGAGTCTCTCTCCTGGCTCCCCCTCCCCATCTTGACCTGGTTTCCATTGGCATCTTCCCTATCTTAGAGCGCTTCCAAGGGCATCTCCTATTCAGAGTCTCTTCCTGGTCCTCCCTCCATAATTACTTTGTATATATTTCTTGCAGGGAGGCAGCACCCACGTGAAATGAAGAGAAAGCTGGCCTTGAAATGGGCCCAAACGCCGCCTCGACATATCCACCGTTGGCTGAGGGAAGTCACGCCACCACGCAGGGCTCTGGGCAACCTTCTAGGCCTCTGAATTGCAGAGGGGGTGCCGATCGCTATGGGGAGATGGAGATTCCTTATCTGGAGCAGTGAAGTCCCAGGCCTGATCCCTTCCTCTCCTAGATTACTGTCTGTTGTTGTTATACTTTGTAGACGGAGCTTGAAGATAGCTCACACTAGCCTATGTAGCCATGAGATGGGAGTGAGGCCTGGAAGAGAGAGCCGGAAGGGACCGTGGAGGCTGTTGGGTTCAACCCAATCATTTTACACATGAGGAAACTGAGGCACGGGGAGGGTTGGGTCACGCGTCTCCTAGGTGGGACATAAACCCAGGGCTCTCCCTGATTCCAGGGTTCTTGCACTTGATAGAATATGAGCTCCAGATGGGATGAGACTGACCCCTAGAGCAAGCCAGAGAGCAGGTAGCATCCACAAAAAGGAAGCAAGATACCCAGAGAGCATGGCTCCACCATCTGCCTCAGCCGGGCTCCGAGAACTGGCCAATAAATATTTGTTAAGCACCTACTATGTGCCGGGCACTATGCAGCTAAAGCCACTCCTAGCCTCAACTCTTCCAGGAGGCTCCTGGGGGCACCTCTCCAACCAACCAACCACTCCAGTTACAGAGGAGCCACCCGGACCACCCCTGATGCCTGTGCCAGGAGCCCTCTGCCAGGAACGCACCTAAATAATTCACAGGAGAGACACTGAAAAATTCAGAGAGATACCCACCTCCGGGTGCTGGCGACAGGGAGGAGGAGTCAGCAGGGAGACAGCCAATAGGAGCCGTGGACCTGAACGGGCACTCCAAATCTTATCTACTGCGGTTATGGCCATTCCCGAAGAGCTAGCAGGGGACCAGGGACAAATCCCTTTTCCTCGTGGCCTCCCTTCGGGGGTCTCTAAAATGAGATGGTTGACTCCAAGATCTCTAAGCATCCCCCAGGTCTTCCATTCCATTTTCGTTGAAGCTTACTGACCCTCCCAGCTCCAATATTCCAGGTTCTAGATTCCTTCCTAGCTCTGACATTCCCTGTTCTAAGGTTCCTCCCAGCTCTGACATTCTCTGTTCTATGCCCTCTCCCAGCTCAGATATTCCATGTTCTAGGTTCTCTCCTAGCTCTGACATTTCCTGTTCCAAGGTTCCTCTCAGCTCTGACATTCTCTGTTCTATGCCCTCTCCCAGCTCAGATATTCCATGTTCTAGGTTCTCTCCTAGCTCTGACATTCCCTGTTCTAAGGTTCCTCCCAGCTCTGACATTCTCTGTTCTATGCCCCCTCCCAGCTCAGATATTCCATTTCTAAACTTCCTAGCTCTGACTAGTCCCTGTTTTAAGCCCCATCCCAGGCCTAACATCCCCTATTCTAAGCCCACTCCTACTCTCACATTCCCTGTTCAAACCCCCACACTCTAATATTCCACATTCTAGGTTCCCTCCTAGCTCTGACATTCCCAGTTCTAAATTCCTTCCCAGCCCCGGTATTCCATGTTCTAGGTTTCCTCCCAGTCCTGCTTCCCCTATTTTAACCTCCCTCCCAGCTCTGATATCCTCTGTTCTAAGCCCATTCCTACCTCTCATATTCCCCGTTCAAAGCCCCCTCCCAGCTCTAATATTCCGTGTTCTAAGTTCCCTCCTAGCTCTGACATTCTCTGTTCTAAATTCCTTCCTGGCCCTGGTATTCCATGTTCTAGGTTCCCTCCCAGTCCTACTTCCCCTCTTTTAAGCTCCCTCCCAACTCTCTTTATCCCCATGTTCTAAGCCCCTCCCAGCTCTGACATCCCCTGTTCTAAGGGTCCTCCCATCTCTGGGTGCCTGAGTTCAGAGTGGCCACATCAGGAGCTCTTGGGATGCCCTGACAGCTGCTTCTGTTTCTGACCTCGGGTCTGTTCCTGTGTGTGTTCCTGGGAGTGGAAGCGCCATGAATTCCTCTGGTCATTCCCAACACGGCCAGGAAAGAGACTGATGCCGATCAGAACAGCCTGCCCGTGATTAAGCCGCTCTCCCGGGCTCCAGTTAAACCTTCCATATGGCCAGATGGGCCGCCTCGGCTAGAATTCTGGGCAGCCCACCCAAGGCTCCCAGACCTGGGGATGATTTGGGTTTGAGACCCAACCCCCAGCTGCCCTGGGGGCGCTCTGGCTCAGGGACTGGCGCTTCAGGAGTTCCCGGGAGCCCCCTTTTCTGAAGGCTCCAGATTGGGCAACTGTCAGGATTTCAAGAGAGTCCACAGAGACGGAGAAGACGCAGGCGAGACACCAGCCAAACAATGGCAGCTTAGCCAGCCAGCTTTAAGACCGAGGAAGCTCTCCAGGGAAGGGACTCCACCTACCAACTTCTCAATGGAGGCCGTAATGAGTATTGATATCTGCAGTTTGCTGAAGAGGAAAATGAGCCCCAGAGAAAGCGAGATTTGCCTAGAAGCGGAATTAGAACTCAGGCTTCTCTCCCAAATCCAACTGCAGCCCTTGAGCACCCTGAGCCGCAGGGAGTGCTCATATGATTCGCCTCATCTCGCATGGGAGGGAAATGAAGGTCAGGGATGGCAAATGACTTAGCCAAGGTCTCCCAGCCAGATCTGCTGACCCCTGCAGTTCAATGTTCATCCCACCAAAGTTAGTGGACAGCTCTTGCAATGGACAAACTTGAGCAAGAGGGGCAGCTAGGTGGCTCAGTGTTTAGAAAACAGGAGGTCTTGGGTTCAAATCTGACCTCAGATGCTTCCTAGCTGTGTGGCCCCGGGCAAGTCACTTAACCCCCATTATCTAGCCCTTATAGCCCTTCTGCCTTCAATTCTAGGAATGAAAGTAAGGATTTTTTTTAAGAGCTATAAAGCTAAATGAGGCAGAGAGGGTGGTCTGATTTTCCTTCCCCCCCCCCTTAATGACAGAACCTTCCTTCCGTTAATTATTTCCTACTTAGGAGAAACAGAAAAAAAAAATAACTGCTTGAACACATGGGCTGATGGGGACATTATTGGGGATGGAGACTCTAAATGATAACTCTAGCCCAGCTATCAATAATATGGAATTAGGCCTTGATCAATGATACATGGAAAACCCAGCGGAATTGTGGTCAGCTGCGGGGGGTTAGAGGGGGTTTGGGGGAGAAGGAAAGAGCATGAAAATGGAACTATGGGAAAATATTCAAAATCAAAATCAAAACGAAACAAAACAAAACAAAAGAAAGAAAAAGAAAAGCAAACAAGAAATTTTAAAAAAAAATTTATTTCCTATTTATCCTGCCTACAGGATCCTTCGTTATGTTCTAAGAGGAGATTCAAAGCTCCTTGAGGCCATCGACTAGTTTTAGCTCCTTTCTGTATCCCCAGCACCTGGCACATAGGAGGAGCTTGATCAGGCTTTGAGCACTGGACTGATGGGTCTCAAAGGTTCAGTGCCACCACTAGGGCACCTATGTGGCGCCATAGTGCAGAGAGCGCCGAGTTTGAATCTGTCCTCAGACAGGCTGTGTGACCCTGGGCAAGTCATTTCACTCTGGCTGCCTCCGTTTCCTTAGCTGTAAAATGACTGAGGGAAGGAAATGGCGCACCACCCTACTGTCTTTGCTGAGAAAATCCCAAATGGGGTCACAAAGGGCTGTTAGCCACTCCTGAAACAGCCGAACACCAATCATCTCTAGATTGGTGGCCATCCCCTTCCTCCTCCGTCAGCCTTGCTTTCCTCATCTGTAAAATGGGGACAGTGATATTGGCATAAATGTAATGGCGGATGGAAACTGCTCCAATTGTAAATATCTGTATTAATGGCAGCTGCCGCCTGTCAGATATAGTGAGGGCTTCCGAATGCCTCTCGGCTGGTACCGAACTAACATCTTTGCTGACCCGGAGAGCTTCGGAGCCTGATGATCCTATCTAGGATCTGACACACTCTTCACAAGAGCTGTGGAAGGGAGGCTGGCCGAGGGTCACTGAGCCCATTTTACAGATATGCCAAGCGAGGCAAGCAAGCGACTCATCCAGGTTCTTGGCAGTCAAGGACAATTTTAAAGAAATGATGGACTATTTACTCTGTGCGCGGGGTCTCTGGCACCAACAGAAATTAGGGGGCCCAAATTCTGACCCCCCCAAACAACTTTATATCTATTTACAGGTGAACCTTTGAGAGCACTGCTTTTGTTTGTGTATCCCCAGAACCAAACACGGTCCTAGCCACACAGGAGACACAATAAATCATAACAGCTATAGCTTTAAGACTTCAAAGCATTTTACATAGATTAACTCCTCTGAGCCTCACAGCAACCCAGGGAGGTAGGTGCTATTTTTATCCTCATTTTCCAGATGAGGAAACTGAGGCAAAGGCTAAGCAACTTGCTCAGGGTCAGCAGGATTTAAACTCGAGTCTTCTGGACTCCAAATCCAGCTCTCTAACTGCCACCTTGAACTGGGGTCCCCTAAACATTTTTTTCATTTAAAATTGTTTTTAAAAACAATTTAAAAAGTAAAATTAAACAGATTAAATAAAATTAAACAAATTAAAATTTAAAATAAACAATTTAAAATAAAAATTTAAAAAGAAAAAAGAAAAGGGTGAAAGTGGAAATTATTTCCTATATATAGCTTGAAAACAGTAACTTAAGTCCTGATGGAGAAAAATTGGTCGCCTCAATCCTGCCCTCTGGTGGCAGCATCTGAGCATTACATGCTGAATACTGCTCATACAGAAGTCTAGAATGGAACATCAAAGGACCCAGGCTTCAGGGCCAGCTGGGATCCCAGCTCTTTCCAGGTGGCCACAGGTGAGTGACAGAATCTCCCTGCACCTCAGTTTCCTAATGTG
>NC_058130.1:770982323-771002219 GCF_016433145.1 Gracilinanus agilis | reverse complement strand
CACACACACACACACACACACAGAATCCTTGGCTTCCTTGAAGGTCCAAGTCAGGTGCCAACTCCTAGACTATGAGTCCCAACAGGGCAGGGACTAGTTTTTTTTTTCCTTCCTCTATATCCCTACTGCTGAGTACAGTGCCTGGCATACAGTAGGTGTTTAATAAATGCTTCCTGAAGAACAGCTAAGTAGCTCAGTGGACAGAGAGCCCATCCTGAAAATGAAGAGAGGTCCTCAATTCAAATCTGACCTCAGACACTGCCTAGCTGTGTGATCCTGGCCACAACACTTGATTCCAATTGTCTAGACCTTACCCCTCTTCTGCCTTAGAACCAATAATTCATATTTATTCTAAGACAGAAAGTAACGGTTGAAAAAAAATGCTTACTTATTGACTCTTATACACATCCCCCCCCCCCTCCTCTCTTTGAACAGCTTTGGATTGACTCATTTATACACTTGGGGGTATCCCTGAAGAAGGTAAATATGAGGTCAACTAAAACCATGGTACCTGTACCCCTCCTTCCCTTCACAGTGACCCTAAAGGTCACTGAGAAAAACCATTGTGTAATTAGAATTTTGTACCCCAGGACTCCATTTCCCAGAATCCCACTTTCATCCTCATGTTACGTTCTTACGTTTTGGAGGAGAAGTTTCTGTAACCCCTTCTCTAGCTCTATTCTCCTGCTCTCACGGTAGGGAAAACTTCTCTTTATTCAGGTTCTTTCTATTTCTTCCACTTCAAGTGATTATTAATAATTAATCATTATTAATATTATTTATTATAATATTATATTTTATACATTATTTTAAAATTATATATTACTATGTTATTTATATATACATTTATATAAATTATATATTAATATTCCATATAATTAATAATTAATGATCATTGTTATATATCATTTATAATTAATAATTATTAATAATCTAATAAAATATAACACTTGGAGTTATTGGCTATTCATTTTAATCTGACACCATCAGAGATTCTCCCAGGATGTCAGAGGCCATTCAGTTAACCCCATACATACCTGATCAAGTCTCTCCTCTAAGACTTGGGACCTTCCACTAACCTGGAAGCCTTTTGAAGAGAGGGAGCCCGCCTGCATCAGGGGATTCCCCACTTTACTTAAGGTCTGAGCCCTCTGTTAAGAGTTTTTCCTGATCAGTGACACATGTAAAACCCAGTGGAATTGCTTGTTGGCTATGGGAGGGGGGTAGGAGGAGGGGAAGGAAAGAATATGAATCATGGAACCATGGGAAAATATCATTAATTAATTAATTAATCAATCAATCAATCAATTAATTAATTAATTAATTGAAGATTTTCAAATCACACACAAAAAAAAGTTTGCCCCACCATCAAAGCTAAATTGGGTCCATCCAACTCTAAATCCATGAACCTGAGGCTGGACAGGACGCATGCCTGAAGCTGAGCTCCAGCTGAAGGTTATTCCCATATCTCTGGCATGCCCACCACCCCTCCTGGCCAGAGCAGAGCTCCCCTTTTAACAAAACCAGGACAAGTGAGGAGAAGATAAATTGGTTCCAAAGTCGGGAAATCCTCAGTGTCCTGCACAGTCCATCTCTCGAGGTGAAGAACTTCCAAAGACCCACCAGAAGAAAACTAGAGACAGATTCCTTCCCTCCAGGAACTGCCCTCTCCTCATCTTTGAAATGGGAGCATATCTGACCTCCACCCTTCCCTCAATGGTGCCAGGGAGAGTCATAAAATCAGGAAACCACTGGCTGAAAGTGAGTATTCAAAATGAAATGCTGTGTGGCCCCGAAGAAGAGTCTAAGAGGACATCGCACCCTACCCCTTTCATAGAAATGGGACCACAAGACAGCCCCATTGTTCTCTTACAGTTGGACCACAAAACAAGAAGGTGGAGAGTCCTTGCTTGGGTCCCTTTCTGATTTCGATGTCAAAGCATTCTAAACAAGGCTGACCTTTGCAAAATGGGAGGACTCTTCACGCCAAACCTGCTCCCCCTTTCACACGGCAAAAGAGAGTCCCTGCTCTGGAGGGGCTCACGGTCTAATGGGGGAGACAACATGCAAGGTGGAAGGCACCGGAATCAAGCTGCTCAGGGATCCTGATGAGGCTCAAAGTCCCAGTGAATGTAGAGACTTACAAGAGACCCTGGTTGAGGGCTGACCCATGGGGAGGAGCTCCACCAGTATGGACTGCTGAGATTTCTGAATCTATCAGCCCATCAGCAAAAGAACTACCCACTTCATGGGATGGGGTCCAAAGTGGAGAAGAGTTCTAGATCTGACATGGTCCAAGGTCAATCAGGGCTAATCATTGTTTCCCTCATGCCCGCCACCCCCACCCCTAGCCCCAACACACCGGGATTATCCACACAATGTCAAAGGAAGCCAATAGCTCAGAATATAGAATCATTACAAAATGGCGCCACTAGGAAGGACTTTAAAAAACTAAGGGAAGATCTAAAATAAAACTAAGGGAAGATCTAGGGAAGGGGCCTTAGAACACTGAGTGTTATAGCTCGAAAACATCTTTAGAACATTGAATGTCAGAGCTGGGAGGGGTCTTAGAATATGGAATATCAGAGTTGGAGGGACCTTAGCCCATGGGATGCTACCATTGGGAAGGGACCTGAGAAGATGAAACATCAGAACTAGAAGAGGACTAAAAAAAAGAAAAGAAAAGAGACTTAATGGAACCAGAAGTGGCCTTCGAGATCATTGCATCCAACCCAACCATCTTGTAGATGGATACCCAGAAATGGGAAACTTCTTCTCCTGCTGGTTCAGTGAGACCCCCAGGCAGGATTTCTTCCTACTGTGCCAAAAAGGAAACCAGTCTTTACTTTAGAAATCTCATTGTCTCCAGGCCTATTCCTAGAGGTATTTGTTTCCTGAAGCCGGGCAGAAACGGCAGGTCTTGAGTCGCCATTACTTGTTCCAAGTCAACTAGAGAACCCAACCAGACTCTTCGATGGAGCAGCTCAGGGCAGTGACTTCCAGGTAGGGAAAAGGAAGGTCCTGACTGTTCTCACTAAAGAAACAAACAAACAGAAACGACCATGGAAAGGAAAAAGGACAAAAAAAAGAGAACATTTATAGGCACACGGTCTCAAGGGTCAACTCCTTAAACTTCTACAGTAAGCGGGGATGGACACGCTGCGGACAGGAAGGACTGGCCAAACCTGAAACTGGAAGGATCCGGGCCCAAGGCCAAGCTTTGGAATTCTTGAGCCTCCAAGAGCTGGGATGGGCTTAAGCCAATTGATCTCTTCTGAATCCAAGCCAGGCCCACCCATGACCGAGTCCACCCTCTCCAGCCCTTCCTCCCAGGCTGGTTCTCAGACCTGATTTTTTTTTTTTTAAAGGTAAGGAAACAGGTGACCAGGTGAGTCATCTGTCACCTGCTGGGGCTGATCCAAGTCACCTGTTGACAATGGGCCAAGACACATGCCCACTCATCTCTCCCAGTTGGGCCACAAAGCAAGAAGGCAGAGTCTGAGGGGCCTTGCATGGGTTCCTTCCTGATTTTTTTTAACCCCTTACCTTCTATCTTAGAATCAATACTGTGGATTGGCTCCAAGGCAGAAGAGTGGTAAGGGCTAGGCAATGGGGGTCAAGTGATTTGCCCAGGGTCACACAGCTGGGAAGTGTCTGAGACCAGATTCCTTCCTGATTTTAATGCCAAAACCATCCAAAATAAGGTCGACCTTTGCAACATGGGGGGGACTCCTCTGGCCAGACCTATTCCCCCTTTCCCAGCCTTCTCCTCAGCCTCATTTCATTCACATTCATGGTATGTGGAGAAATAAAGGGCTGGGGGGCTACATCCAGGATTTCACCCAGTAGAAGTAGGTTGCTTGAAAGTAAACACTCTATCCCTTTTGCCTTGGCAGGCCCAGTCACTGGCGCAGGGCTTGATAAGGGTTGGGTAAGGACTATGATCCCAGAGCCCTCACG
Organism: Gracilinanus agilis; assembly: GCF_016433145.1. Taxonomy (NCBI): domain Eukaryota; kingdom Metazoa; phylum Chordata; class Mammalia; order Didelphimorphia; family Didelphidae; genus Gracilinanus; species Gracilinanus agilis. The sequence goes on along the minus strand of NC_058130.1, from coordinate 770,998,259 downwards.
ATGAAACAGGGTACCCATCTCTGCTCCAGAGGTCACGGACTCAGAGACTGACTGAGACATTTGGGGCGGGGAAGGGGGGAGGAACATGGCTGATTTGGGAATTTGTTTTGCTTGAGTACCCATGATTTTAAGAGGAGATTCTGTTTTTCCTGCTTCCTTGATGGAAGGGAGGGAGAAGTAGGTAAGAGAAAAGAAAGATCTTAATTAAAAAAAAAAAAAAAAGAAATTTGACCTAGAGACAGGAGGTCCTGGGTTCAAATGTGGCCTCAGACACTTCCCAGCTGTGTGATCCTGGGCAAGTCACTTGACCCCCATTGCCCACCCTCACCACTCTTCCACCTAGGAGCCAATACACAGAAGTTAAGGGCTTAAAAACAAAATAAACAAACAAACAAACAAACAAACAAATAAATAAATAAATAAAGATAGGTGTAAGTAAATAAATAAATAAATAGAAATTTTTAGGGGCATCTGGGTGGCTCAGTGAATAGAGAACCACGTCTGGAATAGGGAGGATCTAGGTCCTTCCTCACTGTATGACCCTGGGCAAGTCACTCAATCCCGCTTGCCTGGCCATTGCTTCTCTGACTTAGAATTATTAGTAGGTCAGAAGGTATGAATTTAAAAAAAAGACAGAATCTGAATCATAAAATGTCATAAAACAATGGCCAAGAATTGTTTCTACGTGTAATTATGAAAAAAGAAAAAAATGTAATTAAAAATAATTGGCTAAATGGAAAAGAAAGATGAAAAATATACATATAACCAGGCCCCAAAGGGTTTTACAATTAATAAAAAGTTTATAAAAGAGGGATTCAAGGTTAAGTAAGGGTAATAGAGAAAGAAGAGAACCAGACAGAGGAGCTCTATGAAAATCCTAGCAAGAATCTGGTTCCAGGCACATCTTAGCTGTGTGACCCTGGGCAAGTCACTTAACCCCCATTGCCTAGCCCTTACCACTCTTTTACCTTAGTGCCAAAACACAGTATTGACTCTGAGGTGGGAGGTGAGGGTTTAAAATTTAAATTTAAATAAAAAAAAAATCCTAGCAAGGAATCATTTGTCTAGCACAAATTTTCCCAAAGGAGAGCAGGAGGTCATTTTTATCCATTTATTAAAGACTTTAACTATCAAAAAGAAGAGGTAGCTAGGGGGCATGATGGATCCCACTGTCAACTTAGATGTCTAGAAGATCTGAGTTCAAATTTTGCCCCAGACACTGTATGATTAGGAAGCAGAGGCAAATTACCCAACATCGCCCATCTAGGGAGTTGAATCTGGGTCTTTTGACTACACTGATTTATATATTGATATATTGATTTTTTATATTGATTGATTTTATATATAGATATATTGATTTTTCCACTGTACACATATAAATAAATACAAAGCAAACAAGCACTTATTAAGCACCTACCATATGCTACCTACCACGCTAGCAAGCACTTACTAAGCACCAACTATATACCAGGCACCTACTATGTTCTAACAACTGGGGATACAAAGACAAAAAGGAAACAACCCTTGCCCTCAGGAAGCTTAATTCTATTTGTCTATATTCTGCTGTCTGTGACTCCATCCTGGAGGAGAAAGCCTAGTGGGAGATACAGGTTGATTGTACATATACTTCATCCAGAGCTGGTTCCCCAATTCTAAACACTGCTCAGCTCTCTAAGCCTCAATCTACCTATCTGTAAAATGGAAGAGTCAGGCTCAATGGCCAGTGAGAGTTTTTATGAAAATCACTTACCCCTCTGGAACTCAGTTTACTTATCTGTAAAATGAAGGGGTTGGAGGGTCCCTTCCAGCTCTAAACTGACCATCCTGAAGTCTATGAGACTAGTCCCCGGGAGCCTCTGCAGGCCCTTTGAACTCAAAGTCAATAGCTGAAAGTCACTCCACTTCTTTGGACCTCAGTTTCCTCCCCTGTAAAATGAATGGCTCGGACCCGCTAGCCTCTGAGGTCCTTTTCCAGCCCAAGACCAAACAGTTAAAGTCATTTCCCTCCGCAGGTCTCCGTGTCCTGACCCAGCACGGTGCCAAAAGGCCTCCCAGTTTGCTCTCCGGCTCTCAATCCTGGGCTTCCAGTCCTTGAATCCCTTCCTGGGCCTTTCTGAGCATCTGGAGGCAAAAAAAGGACCCTGGAGCTGCTCAGGCCCTCACCAGAGGGTGCTCGTGAGCCAAGCTGAGGCAGCATCCCCGAGCTCTCCCCCTGGAGCCCGAGCCGAGAAGGGATGGATGGCTCGGTGCATCCAGGGAGGCTTCTCTTTCCTCCAGCCTCTCCCTATCAGCCCGTCGGGTAACTGGAGGCCTGGATCTCCTCCATACCTCCTCGGCTCCGAGTGTCAGCTGGGGCCCCCAAAGGGGATCATATGGCGTCAATTCCCCGGACGACGAGGAGCCCCGGCACCTCGGGAGAGCACGCCTCATTGTAGCCCAACGATTTGTGTTTCTCCTCAGACACCCCGGGGTGGGAGGGAGGCGTGTGCCATCTGCAGGCGGTGAAACCGGAGACGGCTCGATAGGATTTCCTCATTGTCCCCGGTCAATGCTCCCCACGATTTCCGGAGCCAGAGAGGGAGCCGAGGACCTCCTCCCAGCCCCCAAAGAGAGAGCAACAGAGGCCTGTTCTGATCATCTCCTTATGAGACTCCTTCGCAGAAGCCCAGGTGGGATCTGGAGGGCACCCCAAAATCAATACTGAAATTAAGAAATCCACCTTCTGGAAAGAACCTCAGAGACCATCTAGACCAACTCCCCCATTTTATAGATGAGGAAACTGAGGCATAGAGAGGGAAAGGGTTTTAGAATTATAGGATCATGGACTCAGCCCTAGAAGGGACCTTAGAGGTTATCTAGCCCAACTGCCATATTTCACAGACAGGGAAACTGAGGCTCCAAGAGGCCACTGGACAATTAAACCACAAATTCAGAGCTGATGAGACCTTAGGATGCCATCTAAACCAATTCCCCCATTTTACAGAGGAGAATATTGAGATTCCAAGGGGCTATAAGACAATCAAACCAAATTCAGAGTTGGATGAGACCTTAGATGAACATCTATATCAACTCCTCCATTTTACAGTGAAGAAACTGAGGCACAGAGAGGGAAAGGGTCTTAAAAATCAGTGGATCATAGACTTAGTTCTGGAAAGAACCTCAGAGGCCATCTAGCACAACTGTCAGATTTTCCAGCCAGGGAAACTGAGGCTCCTAGAGGCCAGGAACAATTAAATCACAAATTCAGAGCTGGATGATACCTTAGAATGCCATCTAGACCAACTCCCCCATTTTACAGAGGAGAACATGGAGGCCATAGGACAATGAAACTGGAAAAGACCTTAGAAGGTCATCTAGCCCAATTCTCTCACAGAGAGGAAATGACTGTCCAAGGACACTTGGGAACAATATGGTGAAGTCGGAATTTGAGCCCCATTTTGGGTCATATGAAAAGTGATACACTAGGACTAGATGGACTCAGAAGTTCCCCCCAGCTCTAGACCAATGACCCTACAACCTTCCATTTCCAGTTTTATTATGGCCCTTTATGAACTCTACCTTCCAGCCAAAGGTGAGGTTGACAACCTCGTCAAGCATCAAGTCAAAGTTCTATCTCCTTATTCTCATCCCACTGGGTGTGGGAGGGAGGTGCCCCTAGACCTTCTCTCAAGTAGATGAGGAAGGTTAGCCATCAATTCAATTCCATGGGGCACAGCAGCTCTCATGAGTCATTGAGAAGGGAGGGGAAGAGAATGATTAAAGCAGGTCCCCAAACCCCTCCCTGCCATGACATATTTAGTAAAGAGTTCAAAGGTTTCCAATCCTTTTTCAAAAAAAAAAAAATCCTCGTTTGTTCTTTTCCTTAAATTCCTAAAATTTCCTAAAATTTTCTTCAATAGGTTTGAGCTAGAAGGAACCTTGGAAATCACGTAGGGGTCTAGACCAGCAGTTCTTAACCTGGGGTCCAAAGACACACCCCAACTCTACGCGGGGGTCTATGGATAGATTTCAGACAGGCTGTGAACTTAGATGGAAAAATATATATTATTTTCTTTGATTTCTTTTTTTAAACCCTAATACCTTTTATATATCCTTCTATATTAATTTTATTTGTTACAGGGCTAGGCAATGGGGGTTAAGTGACTTGCCTAGGGTCACAGAGCTAGGAAGTGTCTGTGGCCAGATTTGAACCTAGGACCTCCCATTCTCTAGGCCTGGCTCTCCATCCACTGAGCCCATCCAGCTACCCCCTGGCATTTTCTGTCATAATCCTAAGCAATTTACACATTTAAAAACATTGTTCTGATTTGAAAAAACTATGAAAGGGGTCCTATCTAGGGCGCCAAAAAAGATCTAGTGCAGCCCACAGATCTTACAGATGAAGAAGCAGAAGCCTAGAGAGAAGGAAGTGACTAAGCTCCCGTATATAGTAAATAGCAAAGCTGAGACTCAAATCCAGGTCCCCAGACCCCTAATTCACCAATTATTTCTCCTACTTCTCATGCTTTGTCCAGAGTTTCAATTTCTTTTTGAAACCTCTACATTCTCTCTTAGTATCAATTCTAAGTCAGAAGAGCATCAAGGGCTACGCAACTGAGTTTAAGAGACTTGCCCAGGGTCACACAGCTAGAACCTTGCCCAATTTCTTTTTAAACCCTTACCTTCCCTCTTAGAGTCAATACTGTGTATTGGCTCCAAAGCAGAAGAATGGCAAGTGAAGGCAATGGGGGTCAAGTGACTTGTCCAGGGTCACACAGCTGGGAAGTGTCTGAGGCCAGATTTGAACATAGGACCTCCCGTTCTCTAGGCCTGGCTCTCAATCCACTGAGCTACCCAGCTGCCCCCTTTGCCCAATTTTAAAACTAAAGAATGGAAAATGTAATGTGAAAGAATAAATACATAGAATTTTTTTAATCCCAGTTTATCTGATTAGAAGGCAGTAAGACCCCAAAGCTTCTAGGGTAGATGGGTTTGATTTTTTTTTTAAAGGCACCAGGAGTCGAGTGCTCAGACATGGACAGAAATTGGAAAATAAGAAGGAGAATCAAGCTGATTCCTGTCTATAAGTGAATGCTGGGAAGTAATTTACAAAATAGAATTTACTAAGTGGATGCCGCATTCTGGGAGCACCCAGCCCAAGCACAGGACACTTACTGGCTCTCTAGTGAGATCTGGCAACCAAGTCCCAAGGTGACAGACCTGTTTGGGGATTTGGGAGAAAATCCCCAAGTCAAAGGGAACATATTTTGCCCGCCCAAATGGGTGAGCCTGTGGAGTAACCCAGAAAACCAAACGCCAATCAATGGGCTGGCAAAAGGCTAAGAGGATTTGAAGTGGCATTAAGGAAAGCCTGGCTTACAGACCAAGAGAAATGAAGGCGCTGCTATCATTTTCTCAGCCCCAATTAACCCACTGTTGGAATACCAGTGGGGTCAGTTCCAGGCAACCCTGCTAAAGAGGTAACCTTGGAATCGGGAAGCTCTGTGTTCAAGTCCTGCTTCATAAACATACTGGTTTTGTAATCCTAGGAAGCAGAGATGCAACTGGCTCTGGAGAGCTGATTGTTAAATTTTCAGGGCAAGCATCTGTACCTTAGAAATCTGCAAATGCTACAAAAATCGGGGCTTGAATCATTATGATTGTCTAGACCAGTGGTTCCCAAACTTTTTTGGCCTACTGCCCCCTTTCCAGAAAAAATATTACTTAGCCCCCTGGAAATTAATTTTTTTTTAATTTTAATAGCAATTAATAGGAAAGAAAAATGTACCTGTGGCCATCACTAACCTTACCTGGATCATGGCAACACCCACCAGGGGGCGGTGGCACCCACTTTAGGAATCACTGGTCTAGCCTGAAGAAAGTGTTGGAGGAAAAATTTCTGATGCAGATTAAATTTAAAAGTGCATCATGGGTACTTCCCCCAGAGAGCTGGTTGTTAACGCTTTTACTAAGGAAGACACTCTAGGCAACTCTAAGGCTATAAACAACTGAGAATCTGCATTGGTGGAGGGAAGGTTCTCACCTGGAATTTCTCTCTATCAATGATCCCAGAGGTGCAGACCCCATTCCTATCCCTATCTGGGTCCCACGTTTGGAACTTCGTATTTTCAGGCGCTAACCCCCTAGACAAGAGAATCGGGATCCATGAAGGCTCTGCTGGGTTAGAACATTGGGCTGAACTGAATATAACTCAGTTTAATTGAGATAAATATAAAAATCTCCTACTTGGATTCAAAAATATGATTTTAGAGGGGGCTGCTGGGTAGCTCAGTGGATTGAGAGCCAGGTCTAGAGATGGGAGGTCCTACGTTCAGGGCCTGTGTGGCCCTGGGAAAGTCACTTCACCCCCCATTGCCTAGCCCTTCCCACTCTTCTGCCTTGGAACCAATACACAGTATTGACTCCAAGATGGAAGGTAAGGGTTTAAAAAATATATATATTTTAGATATATATAGATATAGATATAGATATAGATATAGATATAGATATAGATAGATAGATAGATAGATAGATAGATAGATAGATAGATAGATAGATATGATTTTAGAATTAGGAGCTGGAAAAGAGAGAGCTCAAGATTGTCCTTATTTGTCTGAAAATGATCTGGCCGTCTAAGTGGATTTCTACTTCATCCTAAGCCCACAGTATGATATGGCAGGAAGAAAGGCAGCAGGAGCCCAGAGTGCATACAGGGAGGGAGAGAGAGCATCCCCAAGCTACAGAGAGGCTGGGCTAGCTGTACTCTGACCTTGTCACACTACATATGGAGGACTTCTCCATTCTGGGCATCCCCATAGTTTGCTGATAAACTGGAGGGTCTTGAGAGGCAGAATGGAGGAAGGTCCACAAATCACAGCACAGGAAGATCGCAATTACATATCTCTGAAAGCCTGTTTCCTCCTCTGTAAATGGAGGGGGGAGGAACTAAATGACCTCCAAAGTCCCTTTAGAACTCTGATCCAATGACCTGGAGATGGTTAGTTAGGAGAGGAGACTTCTCAAGGGACATGACGTGGAAGTGGATTTAGATTTCTGGCTGACTCCAGAGGGTAGAATGGGCAGGAAGAAGAGACTGAAGAGACAGAAGTTCTGGGTTCAAATGCCAGCTGTAGGACCTTGGATGAGTCACCTCACTCATCCTCAGTTTCCTTCTCTGTCAAATAAGAGGAGCTCTATCAAAAGGGCTTTCCAACTACAGATCTATTATCCTATGAAGTAGGATATGATTTTGAGTGAGAGCTGTAGGTTCATTGTCAGGAACAATATCCTAACACAGCTAGTTGGCACAGTAGAGTCAGGAAGTGCTGAGTTAGAATCCTGTCTATTAACCTCTACTTGCCTCAATTTCTTCATCTGAAAAATCTCTCAGAGTTGCTGTAAGGACAAAATGAAACAAAATTTGAAAAGGGCTCTGCAAACCTTCCTCGCTATTATTACTAGGAACTATGATATTATAATAAAATAATAATCTAGTTACTGATAACGTTAATAAAAAATAATGTAGTAAGAGAGAGGGAGTAAGTTCTCCATTACCACTCCTGTGCAAATATGCTTTGGACTGGGTATTGCAGAGATCCCAGCCATCTTGGGACTTCAGTAACTCCTCCATCCCATTCCCAGAATCCCCCAAATTCATGAGCTGGGAGGGACCTCGGAGACCCTCCATTCCCACCCGAACCCGAGCTGCCAAAGGCTGGCTTATACCAGGCCACAAGACAAACTGGAGTCGCTGGCTTTTAGTAGCCCAAGACAAATGGAGGCTGGCGAGTAAAGCTTTTACGGGAGAAGGAGACTCCAGCTCTCGGCTCCGGGCATTTTCTCTGGCTCTCCCAAGTCCCAACTAAAATCTCCCCTTCCCCAACCTCTCTTAATTCTAGTGCGGGAAGAGAAGGAATAAGCATTTATACAGCACCTACTGTGTGGGTCAGGCATGGTGCTATGCAATTTAAAAGTTTTCATTTCATTAATAATCATTCATAACTCAAAAAATTTAATTTAATCTCCCTTCCCACATTAGTAAGTACAAAGAATGATGGGTATGAAGTCAGAGGGTCTGGGTTCGAATCCGGATCGGCCACAGAAGAGACATGTCTCTTAACTTCTGTGTCTCCGTTTCCCTGACCTATAAAACGATGGGATTGAACTAGACGGCCTCCAAGGTTCCTACCAACTCTAATGATCACAGGACGGGAGATCTAGGACTGGGGAGCATTCCAGGAACCATCTGGTCCATCCCCTTCATTCTACAGATGAGGAAACTGAGGCCTGGAGAGGTGAAGTGAGGCCCAGTCTAAGAGGTGAGATTTGAGCACTCTTTATGCTTTACCCAAAGTATGACTTCAAGAACAAGGTAGATAGAAGAGCTGGGATTCGAACCCAGATCTAACTACTTTCCATGCAGGGCTCTCTGCTCCCTGCCCTAGGCTAGGCAGGGCTCAGGAAAAGCTGACCAAACTGAATTAATGGATTTTCTGTAAGCTTGTGTCCCAGTCCCCTTAGCCCAGCACCAGTGGGGAGGGACTGAAGAAAGGAAGAAGGTAGGGGGAGAAGAGAGGAAAGAACCCTGGGAAATGTATGTATGGACAAGGCAAATCAGGAATGGTCATTAGCATTCTGGGAGAGTCTCCACCTGGTGGAGCCACATTTTCAGGGATAAGAAACAGCAGACAATGGCAAAACCAGACTCCAAACAAAGGGCAAGTTCTCAGCTCTCGAACGTCAGCCCAGGGAAGAGGCTGAATGCGGCCATGACCATCATCATCCTCAAATTGGCCTGGGAAGAGTGATGAGCTTCTGCTTGACCTCTGAGAACAAAACGGGGAGCAAGTGGGGATGGGTAAAGAGAAGCGATGGAATGTCATGTAGTGGGAAGAATACAGAGGAGAGAGAGCGCTGGATTCAGAGTCAAGAAGACCTGAATTCAAATCCTGCCCAGCTGACCTGGACAAGTCACTTCACCTCTGTCTGCCTCAGTTTCTTCATCTGTAAAATGGGAGGGTCAGCTCCAAGGGCCCTCTCAGCTGTAAATCCTATGATCCTACTTGTGGGACCTTGGACAAGTCATTTCCTCAGAGTCACTCAGTTTCCTCACCTGTAAAATAGAGTTAGACCGGATGACCTCTCATTTCCCTTCTGATTCTGAAGCTATGACCCTATAAGAACAGGGAGGTCCTGGGTTTGAGTTCAGAATCCTTCCTCTCTCTCTTACACCCTGTGTGACTCTGGGTAATCCGTCCATCTCTCGGGACCTCCAAGCCCTTATTCCCACTTTTTATGTTGAAGGCTGATTCATGTAGACCGCCGCTGGATCCTCTCTCCCATCTTCCTTTGCACAATCTGCCTTAAAATGTGCAAAGCGCTCTACAAACAGGATCTCACTGATTCTCCCAACAACCCTGGAGCCCATTTTAGANATATAGATATAGATATAGATATAGATATAGATATAGATAGATAGATAGATAGATAGATAGATAGATAGATAGATAGATAGATAGATAGATATGATTTTAGAATTAGGAGCTGGAAAAGAGAGAGCTCAAGATTGTCCTTATTTGTCTGAAAATGATCTGGCCGTCTAAGTGGATTTCTACTTCATCCTAAGCCCACAGTATGATATGGCAGGAAGAAAGGCAGCAGGAGCCCAGAGTGCATACAGGGAGGGAGAGAGAGCATCCCCAAGCTACAGAGAGGCTGGGCTAGCTGTACTCTGACCTTGTCACACTACATATGGAGGACTTCTCCATTCTGGGCATCCCCATAGTTTGCTGATAAACTGGAGGGTCTTGAGAGGCAGAATGGAGGAAGGTCCACAAATCACAGCACAGGAAGATCGCAATTACATATCTCTGAAAGCCTGTTTCCTCCTCTGTAAATGGAGGGGGGAGGAACTAAATGACCTCCAAAGTCCCTTTAGAACTCTGATCCAATGACCTGGAGATGGTTAGTTAGGAGAGGAGACTTCTCAAGGGACATGACGTGGAAGTGGATTTAGATTTCTGGCTGACTCCAGAGGGTAGAATGGGCAGGAAGAAGAGACTGAAGAGACAGAAGTTCTGGGTTCAAATGCCAGCTGTAGGACCTTGGATGAGTCACCTCACTCATCCTCAGTTTCCTTCTCTGTCAAATAAGAGGAGCTCTATCAAAAGGGCTTTCCAACTACAGATCTATTATCCTATGAAGTAGGATATGATTTTGAGTGAGAGCTGTAGGTTCATTGTCAGGAACAATATCCTAACACAGCTAGTTGGCACAGTAGAGTCAGGAAGTGCTGAGTTAGAATCCTGTCTATTAACCTCTACTTGCCTCAATTTCTTCATCTGAAAAATCTCTCAGAGTTGCTGTAAGGACAAAATGAAACAAAATTTGAAAAGGGCTCTGCAAACCTTCCTCGCTATTATTACTAGGAACTATGATATTATAATAAAATAATAATCTAGTTACTGATAACGTTAATAAAAAATAATGTAGTAAGAGAGAGGGAGTAAGTTCTCCATTACCACTCCTGTGCAAATATGCTTTGGACTGGGTATTGCAGAGATCCCAGCCATCTTGGGACTTCAGTAACTCCTCCATCCCATTCCCAGAATCCCCCAAATTCATGAGCTGGGAGGGACCTCGGAGACCCTCCATTCCCACCCGAACCCGAGCTGCCAAAGGCTGGCTTATACCAGGCCACAAGACAAACTGGAGTCGCTGGCTTTTAGTAGCCCAAGACAAATGGAGGCTGGCGAGTAAAGCTTTTACGGGAGAAGGAGACTCCAGCTCTCGGCTCCGGGCATTTTCTCTGGCTCTCCCAAGTCCCAACTAAAATCTCCCCTTCCCCAACCTCTCTTAATTCTAGTGCGGGAAGAGAAGGAATAAGCATTTATACAGCACCTACTGTGTGGGTCAGGCATGGTGCTATGCAATTTAAAAGTTTTCATTTCATTAATAATCATTCATAACTCAAAAAATTTAATTTAATCTCCCTTCCCACATTAGTAAGTACAAAGAATGATGGGTATGAAGTCAGAGGGTCTGGGTTCGAATCCGGATCGGCCACAGAAGAGACATGTCTCTTAACTTCTGTGTCTCCGTTTCCCTGACCTATAAAACGATGGGATTGAACTAGACGGCCTCCAAGGTTCCTACCAACTCTAATGATCACAGGACGGGAGATCTAGGACTGGGGAGCATTCCAGGAACCATCTGGTCCATCCCCTTCATTCTACAGATGAGGAAACTGAGGCCTGGAGAGGTGAAGTGAGGCCCAGTCTAAGAGGTGAGATTTGAGCACTCTTTATGCTTTACCCAAAGTATGACTTCAAGAACAAGGTAGATAGAAGAGCTGGGATTCGAACCCAGATCTAACTACTTTCCATGCAGGGCTCTCTGCTCCCTGCCCTAGGCTAGGCAGGGCTCAGGAAAAGCTGACCAAACTGAATTAATGGATTTTCTGTAAGCTTGTGTCCCAGTCCCCTTAGCCCAGCACCAGTGGGGAGGGACTGAAGAAAGGAAGAAGGTAGGGGGAGAAGAGAGGAAAGAACCCTGGGAAATGTATGTATGGACAAGGCAAATCAGGAATGGTCATTAGCATTCTGGGAGAGTCTCCACCTGGTGGAGCCACATTTTCAGGGATAAGAAACAGCAGACAATGGCAAAACCAGACTCCAAACAAAGGGCAAGTTCTCAGCTCTCGAACGTCAGCCCAGGGAAGAGGCTGAATGCGGCCATGACCATCATCATCCTCAAATTGGCCTGGGAAGAGTGATGAGCTTCTGCTTGACCTCTGAGAACAAAACGGGGAGCAAGTGGGGATGGGTAAAGAGAAGCGATGGAATGTCATGTAGTGGGAAGAATACAGAGGAGAGAGAGCGCTGGATTCAGAGTCAAGAAGACCTGAATTCAAATCCTGCCCAGCTGACCTGGACAAGTCACTTCACCTCTGTCTGCCTCAGTTTCTTCATCTGTAAAATGGGAGGGTCAGCTCCAAGGGCCCTCTCAGCTGTAAATCCTATGATCCTACTTGTGGGACCTTGGACAAGTCATTTCCTCAGAGTCACTCAGTTTCCTCACCTGTAAAATAGAGTTAGACCGGATGACCTCTCATTTCCCTTCTGATTCTGAAGCTATGACCCTATAAGAACAGGGAGGTCCTGGGTTTGAGTTCAGAATCCTTCCTCTCTCTCTTACACCCTGTGTGACTCTGGGTAATCCGTCCATCTCTCGGGACCTCCAAGCCCTTATTCCCACTTTTTATGTTGAAGGCTGATTCATGTAGACCGCCGCTGGATCCTCTCTCCCATCTTCCTTTGCACAATCTGCCTTAAAATGTGCAAAGCGCTCTACAAACAGGATCTCACTGATTCTCCCAACAACCCTGGAGCCCATTTTAGAGATGGGGAATACGGCTAGCAGGGATTCGAGGAAGGACGTGGCCACCATCTTTGTACACCAATGCCCTGCCTGGCACGTGGAGGGCGCTTCCTATACGTGTTTGTGGAGGCACTGACCACTAGCAATGTTCCAGACTACTCGTCAGCACTTTGTCCATGAAGTCCCTACTGTGTGCCTTGCCATAGCTTCCCAGGCCCCTAATAAAGTAATAAAGCCCTTTAGGATGCCAAGGACAGTCCACCGGCTGCCTCAGAGTGAATGAGCCAGGAGGGCGGTCAGAGAGCTGGTTCAACCGTCCATCTCTCTCTGCCCACAGACACAGCAGACAGGCCAAGGGATGGACGAGGAGGAGGCAAGCGGGCCGGGTGGCATTTGTGGAATTAGGCAGCCTTTTTAGAGAGCTCAAGCCGGGTCCTTCAGGAGACGGGCTGGACTCCCGAGACGGTATGGCGGGCTCTGCAAGCCAGGCAGAGAAAATGACGGAGAGGCCATTCGGGAGAGCAGACAAAGGCTCAGAGGAAGTCGTTCTTCAGTTAAATGAGGCAAAAAAAAGGAGGCTCAAGGAAAGAAGGGAGGAACTTCCGATAAGCCCCGCTATAAAGAAGCGAGAGAGCTCTCAATGGCCACTGTTTTCCATTTAACCTTTGTCTGCCCAGGAAAAGTTCAACTGAGATCAGATAGGCAGAGGCAGCGCCACCTGAGAGGGAGAAAGAATGCCAGCGAAGAAAGGAAACAGTGGAACAAGGTTTTCTAAAGAAAAAGTGGGATGGGTTCCCATCAATGGGGGCCCGCCCATGTTGGGGCATTTGAGGAACCGGTGGCTGTTATAAAGGATCTGACACTTACTGTTGTTCAGTCGTGTCCGACTCTTCCTGACCCCATTTGGGGTTTTTCTTGGCAGAGATTATAGAGTGGCTGACCATTTCCTTCTCCAGCTCATTGTACAGATGAGGAAACTGAGGCCAATAGGATTAAATGACTTGCCCAGGGTCACACAGCTAGTTTGCCATATCCTTCTCTAACTCATTGTACAGATGAGGAAACTGAGGCCAACAGGATTAAGTTTCTTGCCCAGGGTCACAAAGCTAGTTTTCCATTTCCTTTTCTCCAGCTCATTTTACAGATGAGGAAACTGAGGCAAACAGGACTAAATGTCTTATCCAGGGCCATACAATTAGTGTCTGAGGCTAGATTAGAACTCAGGTCTTCCTGACTCCAGATCCACTGCTCTGTGCATTACGGTGCCACCTAACTGTTCTGAGGCAATGTGCTGGGTATATACCAAAACCAAATAAGACCATCCCTGCCTTCTAGTAGCTTATATTCCACTGAGATGTGGCATAACTACAGAGTGTTCATGTTGTCCCTCCCAATAGAATTTAAGCTTTTTGAGGGCAGCAATGGTTCATTTTGATCTTTGTTTTCCCCAGCACCTGGCACATAGTAAGATTTTTTTTTTAACCCTCATCTTCTGTCTTAGTACCAATTCTAAGACGAAAAGGTAGTCAGAGCTAGACAACGGGGGTTAAGTGACTTGCCCAGGGTCACACAGCCAGGAAGTGTCAGAGTCCAGATTTAAATCCAGGTCCTCCTGATTAGAGGCCTAGAGCTCTAACCACTGTGCTCCCTAGCTGCACCCAACATAGTAAAATCTTACTACGTGTTTGTAGAAAGACCAATGCCAGTCCTTGTGAGGTCCATCTTGCTCGTTTCCTAAAATATGGCACCCAGGATAGAGTCCAAAACTCCAAGACTGGGCAGGGAGGGAGGTTCTGAGCAGAGTAAGGGATTGGCAAGAAGGTCTTTAAATATCCCCCCAAATTTCTGTTTTATTCTAGAACAGGAGTTGGGGATCTTTTTTCACATCATGGCCACCTTTAGCAGTCTGGTGAAGCCTATTCCCCCCTTTTCAGAAAAATGTTTTTAAAAGAATAAGGGTTCATCAGTGGAGTGAGAGTCAGGCCTAGAGACAGGAGGTCCTAGGTTCAAACCCGGCTTCAGCCACTTCCCAGCTGTGTGACCCTGGGCAAGTCCCTTGACCCCCATTGCCCACCCTTACCAATCTTCCACCTATGAGACAATACACCAAAAGTACAAGGGTTTAAAAAAAAAAAAAAGAATAAGGGTTCAGTGGATGGAGAGCCAGGTCTAGAGACGGGAGGTCCTGGGTTCAAATCTGGCCTCAGACATTTCCCAGCTAGATGACCCTGGGCAGGTCTTTTAACCCCCATTGCCCAGCCCTTACTGCTCTTCTGCCTTGGAACCAATACACACAAAGGCAGAAAGTTAAGGGTTTTAAATAAGTAAATAAAAGAATAAATTAAAGTGCAAAGGAAGGCAAAGAGTGGTGAAAATAAAGACGTGAGTTTTTCCAAGTTCATAGACCCCCCCAAAATGGGGCGTGTGGCACCCTAGATTAAGAACCCCTTTCCCAGAGCTTCCTGAGAAAAGGAGTGCCACAGTCTGACCTGTGGTAATCCAGGACTCAGTCTTCTCCTCTGGAAAATAGATGAGGAGTTTGGAGGTAGAGGAATGGGGGGATTGAAAGGGGCCGCCTCCAACTTCCCTCCCAGCTCCACAGTCTATGATTCCATGATCTTGTGGGACGATCACCTCCGCTGTTAGGTTCACCAACTCCTCCTAATAAAGGCTAGGTCCAAACTGCCCTTTCCAGCTATATTATCATTCCCCCGGACCTCACGAGACAGCCTCCATGCAAGTCCGGAGCAGTGCTGGGCCCGGACTCAAGTTACTTTCATAAACGTCTTTCTGGGAGACCAAAGAATTTGAAGGCTATTTCTAGAGAGAGAACATCTAAGCAGTGAGCCCTCGTTCCGGCGGGCTTCCAACGTGAACCTAAGCTCCCCACGCCGGAAGGAATAAGTCAGGAAAATCGAGGATCATTTTCAGAACAAGTACCACAAGTCAAGTCCATCTTCATCCTTTTTAGACACACAGGGTCAATCAAGAAACCAACAAACATTTATCAAGCACCTACTATGTGCCAGATTGTGCTGGGAGATGAAGACACAACACTCCATGGAGTGACCCAACACATGCCAATATAAACAAATACGGATCAACGGAGCATTTATTAAGCACCTACTAGGAGGACACAAACACTAAATATTCTCTGTCCATAGGAAGCTTACATTTCATGAAGAATAGCAATACATGGTCACATTAGGAAATACAAATCAATGGAGCACTTTAAGCACCTACTATGTGCCAGACACTGTGCTACAGGAAGACAGAAACACAAAACAGTCCCTGTCCTCAGGAAGCTTCCATTCCATGGAATAACCCAACACATAACCCATATGAGCAAATATGAATCAATGGAGCACTTATTAAGCACCTACTATGTGCCAGACACTGTGCTACAGGAAGACAGAAACACAAAACAGTCCCTGTCCTCGGGAAGCTTCCATTCCATGGAGTAACCCAACACATAACCCATATGAGCAAATATGAGTCAATGGAGCACTTATTAAGCCCCTACTATGTGCCAGACACTGTGCTATAGGAAGACAGAAACACAAAACAGTCCCTGTCCTC
>NC_058130.1:770964392-770980773 GCF_016433145.1 Gracilinanus agilis | reverse complement strand
TGGTAAGGGTGGGCAATGGGGGTCAAGTGACTTGCCCAGGGTCACACAGCTGGGAAGTGGCTGAGGCCGGGTTTGAACCTAGGACCTCCCGTCTCTAGGCCTGACTCTCACTCCACTGAGCTACCCAGCTGCCCCCTATATTTTATTTTTAAATAAGATTTATTTTATTTTTCAAATTAAAATTTTACCTTATTTTTAAGAAAATATTTTATTAAATTTATTCTATATATTAAATTTAAAACTATTTTACTCATTTTTATTTTGTAATTTATTCTTTAAAATAAAAATCATGTTTTCACAATAAAAATATTTTCAACAAAAGATTTATTTTATTGTTAAATTTAAAAGTTTATTTTGTTTTAGATAAAATATTTTCAACAAAAATTTATTTTATTTTGAAACAGAAATTAACTTAAAATTAAATAAAATAAAAATATTTTATCAAAATATTTTTACAATTTTATTCTTGAAATTAACATATTTTAATAAAATTGTTCTTAAAACAATTTTTTATTTTGTTTTCAAAAAAGTTTCATTTTTGAATAAAAATTTGTTTTAATTAAAATGTTAACAATTACATTTAAAATAAAAATTATTTTATTTTCAAAATAAAATATTTTAACTCAAATTGCTTTATTTTTAAAATAATATTTTATTTTTTAATAATTTTATTTGTTGAATAAAATTTTAGTTGTAAACAAAAACATTAGCATGTTCTGTTTTTATTAAAATTCTTTTAGTTTTAAATAAAAATCTATTTTAAACAAAAATGTGTTTCATCTTTAAAAATAAAAATGTTTTATTTTTAAAATAATTTTTTGTATAATTTTTGTTTTTAAATAAAAATTTTATTTTAAAATAAAACATTTTAATTAAAATGACTACTTTTAAAATACATTTTTAATAAAAATTGCTTTATTTTTTAAATAACATTTTTTAAATAATTATTTTATTTGTTGAATAAAATTTTATTTGTAAATAAAAACATTAACAGGTTATATTTTTATTAAAATTCTTTTAGTTTTAAATAAAAATTTATTTTAAATAAAAACATTTCATCTTTAAGAATAAAACTGTTTTATTTTTAAAATAATTTTTTGCATAATTTTATTTTTAAATTAATAAAAATTTTATTTTAAAATAAAAATTTTAATTAAAATTATTGTACTTTTAAAATGAATTTTAAAATAAAAATTTTAATTAAAATTATTGTACTTTTAAAATAAATTTTTTTAACAAAACGTTATTTCTTTCATTGAAAATCGTCATTGAAAATGATGTGGCATTTGTTTTCAGAAAGATGAGGGATGGCAGTCACTGATTAAATCAAGTTTCCCCAGAACACCCCAGCCTTCTGCCACATGGCTCTAGGCCTGCTCCTTGGGCCCAGGAGCAGGGAACAAGCCCTGTCTGCAAACTGTCGGTGAGGGGCTGTCTAAGGACATCTTGGATACACAGTAGGAGGACAAGGCTCCCTGCTAAAAGCCCAAGTTCAGGGCCTGGGAGGTTGGCGTCCTTTTAACAGGTCCCAGAGCCTGGGGGGGCCAACGCATTTCTCCTGGGCCAGTGGCCAGGGCACACTTGTCTCCTCTAACAAGGCTGAGATTCTCGTAGGCCTGCCTCAGCAGTCAGGGTGCTGCTTCAGTCTGCGGAAGGCCTAAATGTCACATTTCCATTGGCATTCTCCCAGAAGCCCTCTCCCCCCTGCTCCCAGAATAGAAATCCTGTAGGCAGAGAGGACAGGCAAAAATCGTTGCTAGCTCCTTAAAAAGAAAGCAAAAAGCCGGGCAAGGGGACAAAGACTGCCTTTTGCTGTGGTCAGCTGTGTGCTCCAACCGGGCGGAGGTCAAAGGCATCAGAGATGCAGTTCGAACCCATGCCAGGGTTCTTTCTACCATACCGCACTGCCTCATCTAGGTGGAGTTCCCCAGGACAATATAAATGTTTTGAGGCCAGAGACAAATGTTTGATGCATTTTTTAATGTTCCAATCAATGCTTTCATCCGTGTAGGGAACCCTCAGTATGGAAACTCCCTCCATCAAGGCAAACTATCAGTCTTACTATAAGACAACCAAGTGGTGCAGTGGATAGAGTGCTGGGACTGGAGTCAGGAAGACCTAAGTTCAACTCTAGCCACAGACACTTACTAGCTGTGTGACCCTGGGCAAGACACTTCATCCAGCCTGCCTCGGTTTCCTCATCTGTAAAATGAACTGGAGAAGGAAATGGCTAACCACTCCAAGAAAACCCCAGATAGAGTCAGGAAGAGTCAGAAACAAGAAGCCCATTCACTGCTGTAGATGGGGGTAAGTAAAAGGAAGAGCCGAGGAAGACTTCACGTTCCTGTGGTTCAGTGATTGGAAGGATGGAGTAAAAACTGGGAAGTTTGGGAGGAAGAAAGAGAATGAAGCCAATTGGACACTTCTATAATGGCATCACTCATGAGTCACAGAGTCAGGGAGGAGAAGTGTCTCTTGGGTCACAGAACATAGAATGTCGGAGCTCCGATGGGGCCCCTGGAAACCATCTCGTCCAATCTCTACGGTTCAGACCAAGGCTCAGAAATCCGTGGTGCGGCCAGGAGTTGCCGATTGCAACCCGGAGGCTCTTTCCACTTACCTTTGACCTTATCCGTTGGCCCCTTGTAAGTATATATATATGTACGTATATGCGTATATACATATATTATACACCTTTGTCTCCTCACCCTGGGGGGAGGTGTGTGGAACAGAAGTCAGCCTAAGTAAATAAATACCTTGTGATTGCTGGGTGTCCTTTCCCAGTGTGGGAATGCCCTGTGGATTCTGGTGCTCTCAAGATTTTCCTCAGGGAGACTCTGCTGGGCTTTCAGTTGTTCCTTCCTTCTTTCTCGGGCCTCCAGCATGAGAGATTGGCCCTCTTGGACTGCGGCGGGGGCTACCTTCTCTGAATAAGAACGCTTGATGTCCCCAGGCACGTTGGTAAAGCTCAGATCATATTCTCCCCTTCTGACTTTAGTTCTCCCATGAAGAGAGCCCGCTTTCTCCCTTTTCCCCGTAGAGTTTCGGGGAGCCCAGGGATCCTCTTCATATAAGACACCATCACGAACAAGGGGGGAACTCCTGGGGGTTGAGTTTGTTTCCGTATTTTTATCCTCAAATAAGGGGGTGCTTGCCTCAGTTCTGTAATTCTGGGATTTGGTGGTCGGTGGCTTTTTAGCAGATGCTCCGTCTTTTTTCTCATCTTCAGCGGGTGCTATTTTCTTCCAGGTATCAGAAGGTGAATCAGAAAGCCCAGACTGGGGCATGGCCCAGAGCGGAGAGGTCAATTTGGTGCTAGAAGCCTTCTGTCTAGTCAGTTCTCGAGCGAAGGACTCTGACTTCTCTTGGCTCGTTTCAGATCCAGAGTGTGGCGCTGAGCTGGATTCCTCGGTTCTATGTCGCTGCTGTCCCGGGACGTTCACCGTCTTCCTGAAACCGGCTGGATCCTGGGGCTCTTTCTGGGCTCTCCAGTCATACCTCTGGGAAAGGTGGTCTGCAGAACTCCTGGCGCCGGGTCTCTCCCACTGAACTCCACCTTGGCCGGCTGATACTCTGTCCTCCCTCCGGTCCCTGGGATCCCCGCCTTTCATGAATTCTTCTCTGTATTCCGCCATCAGGGCATCAATGTCGAGGACGCTGGACCTGTAGCCATCCTCGGCTTTGGCCCTGGGCGATTCATGGGTGTCCCCCTGCTTCCTTCTGGTCAGGAGGTTCCTCGATGAACACGTAAAATGATCAGGTCCGGGAGACCTATTACTTCCATCATCTTTGGAATCGATGGGGATACTGGTGTTTCCAGACTTTTGGCTAACACACAAACCATCCACGTCTATCCCTTTGCCATCGACATGTCTCGTGCATCGCTCTTCAAGCCCTTCCTGGTCGCCGGGCCTCAGATTCTTGGAAAAACTCAGGTTTTCTGGGTCCTTCTCTTTGACCTGCCAGTTCTTCCTTTCAAAGTTTCCTGGTGGGGCTCGGGAGTGCAAAGGCGCCGACCTGTGGTTTGAAAACTCGGACAAAAAGCTGAGTTTTCTAGGATGATGAACAGCACCTGGTTCATCTCTGCCTAGAGAAGACGGCTTCCTGTTTTCCGAATCAGAACTGTCCGGTAGATATTCTCTCTTGTCCTTGGAGATCTGATACGTCACGGCAAAATAGGTTTCCCTGGGCTCCCGGCGTGACTCCGACTTGGGGACGCCATCCTTCACATCCCACGGTCCAGTCCAATTATCCTCCTGGGAATCTGGTCCCTCTTGGGCGTGCCGGCTCTTTTTGAAATAGGTATCGCCAGGGGACAGAGAATCGGCTCGTCTCCCCAGCCTCTTGGACGGTTCTGAGGGGAACATGAGGAACTCGTCGAACTTCACGTCGTGAGGCAACGTCCTCCGGCGCCATCTTTCTGTGACTCTCAGATCCACGCTAGATGGCTTCCTGGCGTTGGCTTCCGGTTCCAGAGCGTGGGCCTGGCCCCATTCGTGTTCTTCACCCATGGCATAGGATTCTTTCCTCATGGACCTCGAGCCGAAGTGTTTTCTCAGACTGAAGTCAAAGGTTTCCTCTTTAGCAGTGGCCCTCAGCCCTGTCCTGGGATGAGAGCTATTAAAATATTCGTGAAGTCTCGTCCTTCTTTCCCCTGGACTTAGAGAGCCCACCTTGCTCATTTCCATTGAAGTGTTCTCTGGCGGGGGGTCATAGGGATCTAAGTGGGTTATTCTGACCATCACGGTCTCAGGAACACGGGCTGAGTTTTTCTTTTCCTTGGCACTCTGGTGAGAGGCTTTGTCGTTGCCCACTATCCCAGGGGCCTTGTCCTGGCTTCCTAAATAGGGCTTCTCAGCTATCCTATTGGGAGGCAATGAGTTCCCACCCAACACATCTTTGGGTTCATGGAATTCGGGCATCGGGGTAGCTGTTTCCAGCCTCTCTGGAGCTTCCCCAACCAAAGCAGAAGCTTGGAAAGACCCCACTTTAACGTCCGGTGTCCCCTGCGGCTTCACGTGAAGACCTTCACTCCGAAAACCCTGCTTGTCTTTCACGGAGGACGACTGTTTGTTAGTCCTAAGCGTCACGGCCTTTTCCTCGGGGGCCATCAAAACGGCCTCGCTCGAGATCCTTTCACTAGTCATTTGTACAATGTCATATCTTGGCTCGACTCTTTGGTAAGTGAGATTATTTCCCGTTTCCTTCCCAGAGGAGACATTCCTTCTTTCACCCCCAGGATGCTTTTCCGACAGGGCGGCATTCGTTGGCCTTTCCTCTTTGTCCGGGAGGCTACCACTCCTGGATTTCCCTGCACTGGGTTTCTCAGCCCCCTTGGAATTCTCACTTTTGACTTTCATCTTATCCCCCGGGGCCTTCCTTAACCGAGATGCCTTCTCTTCTCCCGGGACGGGAGTCTCACTGCATTTCCTGATCGACTCACTGGAGCTTGTCAACAAGGGCCAGTCAGCCACGTTGCACTTCACTACGTTGTTTTCGAACATCGTTGCCCTGACGGTCTGAAAGTCCCCATCTTCCTCGGCCATGGAGAGTGGTGAGTGGGCTTCGGGTCGATGGGGCGCCACAGTGGAACCTCCTTCCGGGAAAAGGGAGCCGTCTGTCTCGTTACCAGAGCTCAATTTCCGCTCAATCTGTCTGGTTTTCTCCCAAGGTTTCACAGACTTCCACTGGTTTCTGGCAGCAGATGCTTTGTTCGGATCTGTTCTGAGCAAAATGTGCCCTTCTTTATTCTGGAGGGGGAAGGAAGGAAAAAAAAAAAACAACACCCCAATGTTGAAGAACTCGAGAAAGAAAATGGAGGAGTGAGGCTTATTTAACAAGGTGACTGGCTTACACGGAGGTTCCCTGGGTGAAATCTGCTTGTATTTAAAAAAGAGAGGCTTTCTTACACAGGATACTACTTGGGGTGCATTCAGATCTTCTCACTATGATGGACTCCAGCCTGACAGCCATTCAAAGCAAGAGAACAAGAGAAAATTTGCTAGAAAACCTAGAAAAAGTAAAATTGGGGCACATTCTGGTCAAATGCCTGTCATCTTTTTCTCTAGGGTGCCTTTTTCTTTTTCTACAGGTTGGGGTTCAGGCTGCAATAAAGCCCCATTATGACATTAAAACCCCTGAAGAAGAGTTAGCCACGAGGTGGTGGTGGTGCCATCAGCTTCTTTTAGAAAAGGGCTCTGGAGAAAGCATTAGGCCAGCTGGGATGTCAAGAAACTCTGTGGAGCCCAGCAGAAAAGCCCAGAAATCAGGAAGGATCACATGTCATAGAGGGAAGCTGATGATCTCGAAGGGCCCCATCCCCAGCTCTAATTCAGCAAGCATGAACTAAAGCCCTGATCTGGGCCTGGTCCCGGGCTAGAAAGGCAAGAAAAGGGAAGCAGAGAGCCCCGCTCTTGAGAAGATCCCATTCCCCGTGGATTCTCCCACTGGTAGAGGGCATCTACAAGGTCCACCACGTGGCTCCTGCCTTCCTAGCTGAGGACTATTGCCCAAGGCTTTATGAGAAACCCCACAGCCCATCACTCGGTGCCCGGCCTTCCAGCAAGGGGACTCTGGACACCGACAGCAGGGCTAGTCATCAGACAGAAGGCCATCACCGGGAGAAAGGTAGGGCGTCCCGGAACAGGGAGAATCTTGGGCTACTGGATGATTGCAGAAGTTTTTCTTTCTTTTTTTCTTTTTTGGGAGGAGGAGGGAAGGGAACCGGGCCCGTGATACCATTACTGTGGGGCAGAACAGTTGAAGAAGCCACGAATCCAGAAGGATTCCTGTATTTTGGATTATATGAAATATTATCCTTTTTTAATTTTGTTAAATATTTCCCAATTACACTTTAAAAAAAAAACAAACCTTACTTTCTGTCTAGGGATCGATACAGGGAATAGTAGACAGAGTTAAGTAACTTGCCCAGGATGCACCTGAGGCCAGACGTGAACCCTCCAGGTCCTCCCAATTCTGACCAAGTCTGGGGCTCTATCCCCTATGCCACCTAACACCCTCCCCACCAATTACAATTTAAAAAAAAATACCTCACCTTCTATCTTAGAATCAATACTGTGGATTGATTCCAAGTTATAAGAGCGGTAAGGGCTAAGCAATTTGGAGCTAGGTGACTTGCCCAGGGTCACACAGCTAGGAAGAGTCTATGGCCACATTTGAACCCAGGTCCTCCTGATTGAGCCTGGCCTCTTATCCAGTGAGTCACTTAGCTGCCCCCCTCACCCAATGACATTTTAATCTATTTCAGGCCTCTGAACCTCTATCAAAGCAGATTGCAAGGCTGACTTTAACAATCTATAAACTCAATGAATTTTGTTGTTGTTCAATGATTTCAGTCATGTCCAACTCCTCACGAACCCCCATTTGGGATCTTGTGTTTTTTTTTTTGTTTTTTTTTTTTTTGCAAAGACACTACAGTGGTTTGCCATTTCCTTCTCCAACTCATTTTTTACAAACGAGGAAATGGTGACCATGAAAGGTTAAGTGACTTGCCCAGGATTACACAACTAGTATCTGAGACCAGATTTGAACTCAGATCCTCCTGACTCCAGGCCTAGCACTCTATCCACCCAGCTGCCCCAAAGGCAAACAAGGGTTAAGTGAGTTGTCCAGGATCTAAGTGTCTGAGGCAGGATTTGAATTCAGATCTTCCTGACTCCAAGCCTGACACTCTATCTACCATGGCACCACCTAAGCTGTCCTTTGAGGTAACTCAATTACCTGAGCCTTTAAGGTTTAAGTGGCTGGACGACAAGCAAGATGGTACGTTAGAATGGAGAGCTGGCCTCAGAATAGACCAAAGATCTGTCTGTGAGCCCAGGGAAAAGCTACAGAACCCCAGTGTTGTACATGATATTTTTGAGAGGGGAAGGGGGACCGCCTGGATGGAAACTCATCTTCATTTTAAGAGCTGCCTGGGGGGACGGAGAATTCTATCAGTCCTTAAACACGTATGACGTGTATACATACATGTATAGGTTAAGGATACCCCAAAAAAGGCAAGTCCCTGACCTTCAGGAGCTCATATTCAAATGGGGGAGACAACCCCGGACGAGCCCTGGCTTCAAGCCCAGGATCACACAATCGGAGGGTCAGAAGCAGAGGACACGAGCCCCCGTGTCTCCGAGATGCTCCACAGCCTTTCTGTGGACACCAATAATCATAGACTGCCCAAGAGTTAACTGTGGGGCAGTGGTTAGAGACACGGGCCCCTGAGTTCTGTTCCTTCTCTGACACATCATTCCTCTGGGACCCAGGTCAAGTCATTGAACCACTCCGTGGCCCCCAGGTAACTCTCTCTGACTACTACACTCTAGAGGAGGTGTCAGTCCTTATACCTGGACAATCACGGGCGCAAGTCCAAAAAAGGAGAGAAAGTAAAAGATGGCAGATGTTGGTCATCTTAAAATTAGTTACTCATGGGATCTAGGTGATGAAATGGATAGAGTTCTACTATCGATTGTATTTGAGAACCAAAGTATTAAAACAAGGAGCACCCCATCTGTATCTGGCTTCAAATATAGCCTGAGACAATTCCTAGCTGGGTGACCCTGGGCAAGTCACTTAACTCCCCATTGCCTAGCCCTTACCACTCTTCTGCCTTGGAATCAATATTTGGTATCGATTCTAAGATAAAAGATAAGAGTTGGGGGGGGGAGGTTTCAAGGAAGATCTGAGTGCAAATTTGGCCTCAGACACTAAGTCGTATGGCCCTCAGCAAGTCATTTCACCCTCTATGCCTCAGTTTCTCATTTGTGAAATAAGCTAGAGAGAAAATGGCAAACTGCTCCAGGTTCTCTGCCAAGAAAACCCCAAACGGTGTCACAAACGGTTGGGCATGCCTGAAAATGCCTTAAGAGCACTAACGACATAGGATCTTATGTCTTGGCATACAAATGCTGATAAAAAGAACCTTAAAACATAGAATGTCAGGGGGCAGCTGGGCAGCTCAGTGGATTGAGAGTCAGGCCTAGAGACAGGAGGTCCTGGGTTCAAATCTGGCCTCAGACACTTCCCAGCTGGGTGACCCTGGGCAAGTCACTTGACCCCCATTGCCCACCCTTACCACTCTTCACTTAGGAGCCAATACACAGAAGTTAAGGGTTTAAAAAAAAAAACATAGAATGTCAGAACTGGAAGGTACCTCAGGCTTTATCCAGTGTAAGCGCCTCCTTTTAGAGATGATGAAACTAAGGACCAGGGAGGGGGAAGCCAGACATCCAAGGTCACCCGGTATTTGGCCAATCAAGGGTTCCTGATTCCCAAGCAAATGCATCAAAAAGTCATTTTAAGGGGCCCAGAAGAACAAAGGGAAGCAGCGAAGCCAAGAGCGGTCCTTACCTTTTCTTGGAAAACGCTTTCTTGAAGTAGCTCCCCGCTTGAGGCAGGACCCTTCTCCAGTCTCGATTCACCGTCCAAAGATGGCCTCGTGAACCTAGCGTAGAAAGTGGAGTTAACCTCAGTGGCAAGCGAGGGTGCCGTATGCCCAAGTCGGAGAATCCGGGGCATTTAATACCAGCCGAAAATGATTCAAACAGCCAGCTGGTCTCTCCCTTGCTCAGACGCTGTTGACACAAACCTGACTGAGAAAGCCTAGGATGTCACGCCGTCAATCCTGCTCTACACCAGTCAGTGTCTGGCTGGGAAATAAAAACCTCTGGAGCAGGAGCCAAAGATCCAGGTTCCAGTCTGCCACTAACTCACTGGGTAAGTATTTCTCTGTAGGGCCTCCGTTTCCTCATCTGTAAAATGGGCATCATTATAGCTGCCTTCCCTACCTTTTAGGGAAGACTGAAAGCTACATGTGGATATTATCTACATCAAGGTGTTTTGGAAGGAACGAAAATGCCACAAGGGCTATAATTACTTTTGCCAACAATAACCACTAATCACTCGCCGTGTGACCGAAGGAACATCTCTGCCCCTTTCAGGGCCTCAGTTTGCTCCTCTGTAAAATCAGGAGGTTGGACAAGATGACCTCTGAGGCCCTTTCAGCTCCATATATATATGTGTGTATATATATATATATATTTATCTCTTTTTAAAAACTGAAATGAGTTAACCAGCTGATCGTACCACAAATAGGTGTCCAGAAATGATCAGGCTCATCCTGACTGGTTTGATTCAATTTCTTGATTTGGCAGCATAGTCTAATAATATGAGCACTTCTATATGTATACATATAAAATCTTTTACACAGCACTCTAATATAGAATAATAAAGTGCTTTAAGGTTGGCAAAGTGATTTTCGATTATTAGCTCAGCTGAGCTTCACAACCCTGAGCAATTTGAGGTTATTATTATCACCGTTTTACAGATGAGGAAACTGAGGCAAGCACAGATTTCAAAATCGCATAGCTAGTGAGTGTCTGAGGCTGAATTTCAATCCAGGTCTTTGTGACTCCAGGTCCAGCATGCTTTCCACTGAATCATCTGATTCCTTTGGCATAATAGAAAAAGCCATGGAGAGGGGCTCAGGAACAGCTGGGATACAGTTTCGTGGAACCAAAACTAGATCCCAGAAACAACTAGTTAACAGCCATTAACTAACTAGTTGTGCTAACTAACTAGTTAACTGACAACTAGTTAATGGCAGTTAACTAACTAGTTGTGCTAACTAGCTAGTTAACTGGAAACTAGTTAGTTAATGTCTGTTAACTAGCTAGTTGTGCTAACTAACTAGTTAGCTGACAACTAGTTAGTTAACAGCTGTTAACTAACTAGTTGTGCAATCTGGGGGGTAAGAAAGGCCTCCCCCCCCCCCATTATCTTGTATCCATGTATTTATTTTATATTTATTTATTTTCAAGCCTTTACTTTCTGTATTAGTAAAAACTCAAGACAGAAAGGCAAAGGGTAGGCAATGGGGGTTAAGTGACTTGCCTAGGGTCACACGATGAAGTTTCTAAGGCAAGACTTGAACCCAAGACCTCCCATCTCTAGGCTTGGCTCTCTATCTACTGTGCCGCCTCGCTGCCTCTATTTTGTATACATTTAAGTATGAACACATTGCCTTCCTGAGGGAATGTAAGCTGGAGGACAGGGCCTGTTTTTTTTTCCTTTGTTTTTGTCCGCCTCCGTTTTGAGCACATAGTAGGGATTAAATAAATTATTGAATGAATGACCGAATCAATGTTCTTTGAAGTGAATGTTGTGTGCACTCCCAGGAGAGCAGAACAGGGCCTATTTCTAGGTTTTATGTCTTTATAGCCCTAGCCCAACATAATGCCTGGTACACAGTAGGTACTAAATAAATGTTTGTTGGCAGATTAACTTCCTTTCTACTTCACCTCCTCCTTATATTAATTTGTGTACATGGCTTGTTTTCCTCCCCCTATGACCACACCCCCTCCCATCCATGGGTAGCACCTGGCCTCATACACAAGCTAGGACAAAGGTATTTGATTTATCTGGGTTTTTTTTTTGTTTTTTTTTTTTTATGAGAGCCAGTGTGGCTTTTTAGATAAGAGAGCCGACCTTGAAGCTGAGAAGACTTGTGTTTGAGTCCTACCTCTTATCCTAATTGGCCAACATGTGGCCCCTGGATAAGTCTCTTAACCCTTCGGGGCTCCAGGCAGTTCCCTATAACTTTCAGAGAAGATACCAAATTGCATCAGTAAAAGGAGTTTCCTCATCCAGGTCTTCCTTATGCCAAATGGGGTCACAGGTCTGGTTTCTTTCCTTATTCTCTTGTTTTGCAGATGAAACTATTATTCTCTCACACATAGCTTTTTTTTAAAGTATACATAAAAAGTATACAAGTATACATTAATTGTATTCAAGTATACACAAAAAGTACACATTAATATATACAAATATACATAAAATGTATACAAGTATTACCCTACTATCTTACTTAGCTATGTCCCCTTCTGAATTTCCTTCAGGTAGGGAAGTTACTACCCACTTTAGAGATAGAAAATTGAGGCCTAGGAAAAAAGAAACCTCAGATACTAAAATGGAAAAATGTTTTGATGGAAGGAGCCATATTTTATTCATCTCTAGGGCTTTTACGCCTAGGAAGTGCTCAGCAGAAAAGGACCACAGATTTGATGGCAGGAGTTTCAGGGTCATCTCATGCCAGCAGGGATGTCAAAAAAAAAACATGGAGTTCACCCTCTCTTCCTTTTACAGAAAAGAAAACTGAGGCAGAGAGAGGTCCAGCGATTTTCTCAGTCGCATAGTAGATTTTTTTTGAGGCAGGATTCGAACTCAGGTCTTCTCTAACTTCCAGGGCTCTATCTAGTAAGCCTGTGAGATTCTTTTTTTTTTTTTTTGTAATCCTTACCTTCTTTCTTAGAATCAATATTAGGTCCAAGGCAGAAGAATGGTAAGGACGAGGCAATGGGAGTGAAGTGACTTGCCCAAGGTCACATAGCTAAGAATTGTCTGAGGTCAGATTTGAAACAAGGACCTCCCATCTCTAGGCCTGACTCTTTATCCACTGAGCCATCCAGCTGCCCTCAGCCTGGGAGATTCTTAAAAAGAAAAGTGGTTCATACTTACAATTTAGTCAAGTCAGCAGACAGGGGCCTTGCCTGGAAGGACTTCCTCCTCCTCTCAGGAGGCACCTCAGGGCTCTCCACCATCCACTCTTTGATCCGATCCTGGACTTTCACACTGCCTTTCTCCTTCTCAGGCGCTGGAGCAGGAGATTCAGTGCTCGGCCAAGAGGAGAAGCTTTCTGACCCAAACAGACTGACTCTCTTCTTGACGCTCCCTCTTGAGGTCCAATCTCCCCCTCCTCCAGGGCTGTCCCTTTGGGTCACCCTCTCACCCTCCTCAGTTGCTCGGTTTTTCCCCTCTACAAGTTCTGGGCTTTTTTCCAATCTAGGCAAAGGAACTGGTCCTTCGATTTCCTTGTAGTCTAGGTCTCCCTCCTGTTTGGGCTTCTCTTCCAGGGGGTTCCAGCCCTTTCTGACAGAAGCCTCAGCCAGGGTCACAGAAGTTTCAGGAGAACTGACCTCCATAGGCTTAAACACAATTTTCTGATTGTGTTCCTTAACTTTGTTTTTCAAGTCTGGGGCATCCAAACCCTGTTCCTTCAATCCCAAGCTAGGCTTCACTGCTGTGGCCTTGTCCAATGGCTCCGACCTCTCTTCTCCATGTCCTCTGTCAAAGGAACCCACACCTAACCCTTTCTCTTTGCTCTCCTCCAAGGGACTGCCCACCTTCTTAAAGAGGATGTCCTTATTTTCAAACCTGGCTGTAAGATCCACAGACAAGGGCCGAGGTTTCCGGACCCATGATTTCTCTGGGGGAGTAGGGGGCACCTTCCCCTTGGGGGTTTCCAGAGAGTTGGGTTTTAGATGTTGGATAGACTCGAAGATGGCCGAGGCAGGCCTCCGTTTGCCCCTTGGCCGGGCCTCCAAAGATGGATGGCCTCCTTCACTCTTAATGCCAGGAGAAGGCGGGGGCTCCTTTTCCTCTGCCTTCTCCCAAGTTCTCAACACAGCGGGCCTTTCGTCAGAAGGCAAAGAGGCCTGCCTCTGGAGGATCCCCACAGGTTTCCTAGGAGGTAATGCAGGCTTCGCCACAGTCTCAGGTTTGGAGCTGGGCGGCTGTCTACGGAGTGGCACCATACCGTCTACCTTTTGTTCCTCACCCGCTGACTTTCCGGGGCTGTGGCTCGCCTTGGGCTTGGCAGGACCAGTTGTTTCAAACAGAATGATGGTATTTTGGCTGTGTATGGTTTGGGGCAGAGCTTTATTACAAAGAGTCCCATTTGAGCTCAGGCTTCCCTCATCCAACTTTGGTTCGACCAAGGAAGGCATGTTTTCATCCAAGGCCTTAGCAGTGGACGAGTCCTCAAGCTTGCTATACACGAGCGGCCTGGACATCCCGATACAGGGTTTCACAGACGTGATGGGCGATTTCACATTCGCAAACGTGTCCAAGGGGTTCTCTTTAGAAAAGGGTTTAGGAGAAAGGCGGGGCACGGGGAGCGCTCTCGATGGAGTCCCAAGATTCCTCGTCCCTGCCAACACCATCACTGGAGGAGAGGCCGAGACTTTGCTGCCTGTGTGATAGTAGGTCGTTTGCAATTTGTCTTCCTTGGCAATCTCGTTTAAGTTGGGAACGGCTGCAAGGGACGTTAGCGGGCTGACCTCTACCCTCGTGGCCATGGTCACCCTCATAAAGCCATCGGGGTTAAGACATTCCGAAACAAAGCAGCCACTAGTGAAACAAAAAATGAAGAGTTAGCTTGTGGCAGAGCTCCCACTGCAGCATTTTGACTCCCCCATACTTGCTCCTCCCCACCTTACAATCTCTGGATCCAGGATCAAAGGACCCCTTAGGCTTAAACCTCTCCTTGGCTTGTATCAATTCGGGCAAGTGAACTTTTCCCCTCAGAGAGCGTTTCCTCCTATTGATAATTATATAAAACTTCTGCTTCAAAAGTGCCCTCAAAGTTTACAAGCATTTGTCATTCAGTCTTATTTCAGTCATTCAACTCCTCGTGACCCTACTTGGGAGTTTCTTGCAGAGATAATAGCGGAGTGGTTTGTCATTTCTTTCTCTAGTTCATTTTACAAATGGGGAAACTGAGGCCAATAGAGTTACACAGCTAGTAAGGGTCCAAGGCCAGAATTCAACTCAGGTTCCTCTTCCTGAATGCAAGCCTGGCACTCTACGTGGTGGTCTTGGTGAACCTAAGAAACAATACTTTGCCTGAAATATATTTGTTACTGAATATATATTGTTTACTGATTGTCTGATCCATGGCAGTGCAATCTTAGGCTACAGAGACTGCACAAATAAATAAGAGAATAAAGGAATAACGGGCTCTGTGGTCAAGCCACAACTGGAGGGCTCTCTTCTGTTCTGGGTGGCCACAGAGACAAAGTAGGTTATATTCAGTAGGAAAAGTTAGAGGGTTGTAGATATATAGGCAAGGAGGAGGCGCAATCATGAAGATCTTGGTTGAAATTCTGCCTCAAACATTTGCTGTTTGACCCTGGGCAAGGGACTTCACCTTCTTTGCCTCAGTTTTCTCATCTGGAAAATGAGCTGCAGAAGGAAATGACAAACCACTCCAATATTTCTGCCAAGAAAACCTCCAAATGGGATCATGAAGAATCTGACATGAGTGAACACCTGAACAACAACAAATGATGTATGGCTGAGCAAGTCATTACATCTATGTCTGCCTCAAGTTTCCTTTTCTCTGAAATGGGAATAATAACAACACATACTGCCCAGGGATCAAATGAGCTAAGATTTGTGATGGACCTGGCAAACCTTGAAGCCTATATGATGCCAGTTATTATTGCTATTGTCATCATCATCATCATCATCATCATCATCATCATCATCATCATCATCATAGACAGAGTCAGGATGGACCTCAGAGATCCTCTAGTCCAATCCTCTCTCTTAATTTACATATGAGGAAACAGAGACCCATAGAGGTGAAGTGACTTGCCTCCATGTCACATAGATACGGAGCAGGACCAGGATTCTAATCCAAATCCTCAGATTCTAAATCTAACACTCCAAACCCAAAAGGAGAGAGCATGTTAGGCAGAAGGACAGAACTTGGTCTCCAAAGTCAAAATTGGATGGCCACTAGAGGGGATTAGATGGGAGGAGGCACCACTTGGGAATGGCACCACAGGCTAAATGGCATCCTGGATCCAATTCTGCTGGGGAAAAAGGTACTTGGCAAGCTTTAAACTCAATCATTTGACATTCTTTGTCAATCAAGAAAATCTCTGTTTGAGACTCCAGAGCCAATCCTCTCCTTGTATCACCCCAGGCACTGGGCATGACCATCCACCAAGCCAAGTATTGACAAAATTGATTAAAAGTGTGAGGCTATAAAGATGGGGGGGTGGGGGGGGAAGGGCTTCAGGAAGCTTGCAGTCTATCTCAAGAAACACAGTACTAGTCATGTGGTCCTGAGTAAGTCACTTGGCTTCTCTGTGATTCAGTTCCCTCATCTGTAAAAGGAAGGAATCTGACCTCTAAAGTCCTCTCCTGTTCTAAGTCTATGATCTTATGACCTTAAGTAGAAATTTAAGTGTACATATATGTGTATATATACATACACAGAGATAGACAGACTGACAGACAAATAGATGGATGGATGGACAGATGGATAGATGGATGGATAGATGGATGGACGGATGGATAGACAGATGGATGGATGGATGGACAGATGGATGGATGGATGGATGGATGGATGGATGGATGGACAGATAGATAGATGGACAGATAGATGGATGGATGGACGGATGGATGGACGGATGGGTGGATGGATGGATGGATGGAAGGATGGATGGAAGGATGGATGGATGGACGGATGGATGGACAGATAGATAGATGGACAGATAGATGGATGGATGGATGGATGGATGGA